>NW_024883460.1:0-80162 GCF_019059575.1 Amphibalanus amphitrite | reverse complement strand
TCTCCGTTCCAGCTGAATGGCCTACCTCGCTCCTCTGCCCCCCCCCGCTAACAGTCCACAGCCGTTCCTCCACCGCCCGCCGCCCGCCTGCCACCGCCCACGCCCGCCTGCCACCTCCCGCCTCCACCACCCGCCTGCCACCGCCAGCTATTCGGTCCTCGCGGTCACTCCGGGACCTGTCAGCCGCGCCGAACTGCCGCGCCGAGCCGCAGACTGAAAACGAAAGTGCGCTCGCCGAGGGACGCGGCCTCTCCTGCGCCGGTACCGGAGGCCGTTCAAGCGTCACCTTTTCTTGTTACGCGGGACTTTGCGTAACGCGGAGCGGCAGCGGCGTCAGAGTTTTGACGGCAGAGTATGGAAATGACGGCTGCAGCTGGAGCGAGGCGTCAAGGAAGGGCCACGCACGTGCCTGGCGGACGTAGGAGATGTGACCGGATGGGTCGGACGTGAGGAACGGCCGGGTGGAGGGCCAGTGTTTGAGGAACCTGACACGGGCGGTGGGGGAGCACGGACCGAGGGCGAGGTCGCTCCGAGAGGGCGAGGCACAGAGGCGGGCAGAGGTGCGTGGGCAGTGATTGGGAAGTGATAGGAGGAACAGACTCGAGTCGCTGCCCTCATGGGTTCAAGGCCGGCGTTGTTAGGAAGGCACCGCGCCTGCGGGCACCAGTGAATGTCTGCGGACGTTCGTACGGCTAATTGCGTGTTAGCACCACGATGCTTATCCTACTTTCGTCTACAGATGACTACCATTGCCGGCCTCAACTCTCGTAGAGCCATATCTGTGACGAAATTACGCTGAGGGCACTGTGCTGGACGAGGGTTGCAGGGATGGGTCGGCGGAACCCTTTCCCTGTTCGCCGCCGGGTCCGCCGGCACGAGGTGGTGTGGCTGCCGGACTTTCCGGGCCACTGAGGTCTGTGCCAAACCCGGCAGCGACTATAGCCACTGCCTTTGCTGGGAGCTGACACGCCCGGCCAGAGTCGGTGCTCCGTGATCAGAAGGGGAACGGGTTTCTCCCTCTGCTCACGCTTCGCCCATTGCTATGCTATTCTCCGGGAGATTGCAATCCTCCCTTCATGAATATGTAGGTTTATGGGAAACATCAGCTTACATCGTTACTCGCTTCTGTGGCAAGAGCTTAGAAGAGAACCTTCATGTATAATGAATGGATTTTACTAGAAATGCTTTGAAGACGGATGCTGCTTTTATGCCACTTTACCTGCATTTTGTATTATGTTTTTCCATGTGTCCAAGGGTTTGAATATCTACATGTTCATTGTCATTTACATTTACATTGTCTCTTTACTTTTCAATGGACCATGGACCAGAAGCTAGCAGGATTCCCCAATTCTTCTCCCACGCCTCTGTCTCCCTTCATCAATCCCCGCCGCACCGGGCCACGCATGACGTCCATACATACGTCTTCTTCAGACACGTGGATGTCGCAAGGCGGCCACGCCTCGCCCAGCAGTCGCCCAGCAGGCCGTGGCCCAGCCCCGACTCAGCCAAACGTCAGCCAAATAAGATGTATACCTGGGGGTCAGGCGCTCGGCTCACTGTCATCACGGGGAGACACCAGCCATTGCTAGCTCACGCGTCCCTTCCCGTCTCATTCCTTCCGTGACCTGATGTGTCTCAGCTCACTCTGCACCGGAGAGTTTCACTCATGAAGCTGCACAAGAGCCCCTCTTTCTCGTCTCATCCTCTGGTCGTTTCGGGTCGCCTCCTCTCCCTAACGCGTCACCGCTAATCTGCTCGTCAGTTCGGGTCGCTCCAGGTCGCTCCGGCCTCCGGCTGAGGCCAATTATTTCCAGCTGTGACTGCGGTTACACCACTGTGCGGCGCGCGATGTGGTAAGACGGCACCGGATCACCGGATTGGCGCACTTTCAGCCACCGAACTGGAATAGCACCGCCACCCGTCACAGCATCGTGAGCAGGACGACCAGCAGAGCGACAGAACAACACAACACGGTCGCTGAGTAGCACCGCTGAGCGAGCAGCTCCCAGAGGAGACAATGCACAAAGTCGTGCTGCCGGACACTGCCATATTTGCGCTGCATCGAAGGGTGGCGGAGAGGCGCTTGGTCGGAGTGACGTACGACATCAAGGAGCCGCCCTGTTCGGTGGGCGCCTGTCAAGGCAGCGCCTAGGAGCCACTCCCAGTCAGCGGATTGGCCACTCCCGGTCAGCGGAATTGGCGGAGATGGGCGAGTCACGCCCCCAAACCTGTTCAGAGGAGTTGTGCCGTGTCTCCACCGGCTCGAGATAGGTGTGGCGTGTCAGGAGAGATACAATGACTGTCTACTAGTGTGGTCAGCTGTCTGAGTTTTCAATGGAGTGCAGTGAATCGTGTACAACTTTTTTGGCAAAGGATGGCTAGGATATCGAGATAAAAGAATGTGCATGTCCATGTGTTGGAAAAAAGAGTATAAGAAGGATGTGAGTTTTATGTGTTAGGAATGTTATTTTCAACTTTTTATAAACAAAAACAAACGCAAGACCGGACTTTCAAATTCAAATAGAATATTTCCTAAAAGCAGTAGCCAAACTATTTATTCCGAATTCCAGCCATCCCAGATAGTCGACAGCATGTAAAATAGGAAGGCTGTCATGAAACTGCGCTTGAAATGATTTATGACGTTATATAATGGCCTTTCTGAGCTTTGACCATTTGTGTGTCTTCCAACGATTGGTTGCCCATTCAACCGGGTACATTTCTGCATAATACGTACAGGCTATATCGCAATGCGTGGCATGAATGGAAAGCTGACAGAACTGGTCGGTTCTACTCTCAAGGAGGACATGATTTGAATGGTACAAACCCGAGACGTAATAGCGCAACTGTGCATACCGGTCATTGTTGAAAACGTTTTACATTGTACAGCATTCATCCGAGCAGTAGAAAGCTAATTATCATGCTCAGTTACAGCATGCAATTTCTTAAAAAGATTTAGGAAAGGTATGCTTAACCGTCTTTAGCATCGATCAGAGACTGTAGCTGTCAGAGACTGTAGATGAAAGCATCGATGACAGCTGTGAATATTTGAGGTCACAAAAATTAACTTGATATTATGCTATTATATTTATGAAAGATATTATGTTTACATGAAGATAGGTTAAACGCTAGGGCGTAGTAGCTGCTCACCTACTCATCCAGTTACTACAGATTAGCTAATGTGTTTGATTAATGGGATGGCAGGCAATCGGCACTTTCCAAGTCAGAAGGTTCACAGGTGACTTAGGATGGGTATTCAATTGATAAACCGAAGAAAGCTGTTACGAGCATCACGAAATAGCGGATTTAATATCATTTGTAAACACCAAATGATCCATTTGTAAATGCTACAATGCATTGGCTGCCCTATGACACCCTCCGTCTGGTAGGCTGTGCTCATATTATGAATACGCCTACATGAACACAATTTCAAAATAACATTTCGTTTCGTCCTGGGCCTCTCTGGGGTCTCCTGAAGTTTGCAGGCCTCTCTGTCCTTTGTACAGGGCATCAGTTAACAGCAGCTGCCTCTTTAGGAGTACCCAATCAATCGACAGCAATGACCCCCCGAATAGATACGTGCATCGGTCTCCCGCTGCTTCTTAATTAAGATGGCCAACACACAACAGTCTGGTGAGACCCATAGACAGCGAAGTCCCGCGGTGTCTGCCCCCTCTGTACTCACCGAGCGCGCGCAGCTCTGGCGTGGCCGCGGCGGCGGCCCAGCAGCCCAGCAGCGCCATCACTACGCCGGTCCTCATGGTGTCGAGAGCGCGCTGCCGAGCGGAGACAGAGAGAGAGAGCGAGACGGGCGCTGCTGCTGCCGCCGACCTCCAGCGATGGACTGACGGCGGCCGGCCGGCGCCCACCGCGCGGCAGGCCGGCCGCTCCGCCGGCCGCGCACCGTTGCAGCCCCTTCACCGGCCGCCGGAGCGCGAGCCGGGAGGTTTTTCTGGCGCCGCGGGCTGTCTGTGCCGGCGCTGCACCCTCCCCTCCCTAGCTCATCCTGCCGGGGCCGCCGGGGCCGGGGGCCGGCGCTGGGGGCCGTTTCTCAACCGCAAACCCGCGCGGTTCCTCTGAAAAAGGTGGCCGCGCGTGGCCACCGCGCCGGTCTCACGGGCGCGCCATTGTGCGTGGCCTGGTGCGGCGGCACGTGCGGTGTCGGCGCGCACAGTTCTGTTTGGATTCGGTGGGCCGCGGGGTGCCGCTGAACAGCCGTGTCGGTATCGGCGGTGAAAGGACCGGCTGCCGGGCTGATCCCGGGCGGAGGATGGCCGTGACATCTCCGGCGGCAGCCGATACACCTGCAATATCCGACCGGAGCCGCCGGCACCACTGCTCACCACGAGCGGCGGAATCAGACGCAGGGAGGGCGCCGGCGGCTGGCCACAGGCAGTTGGTCATAGGCGACTGATCACAGGTGTCTGGTCGCAGCACACCTGGCCCTGGTGGCGGGCGATTGATGAGGGATATGAATGGTCCGGGAGACCACAGGTGGGACTTTCTGCAGTGGAAGGAAATATGTGGAAATTGTGCAGATGAAACTATTGCAGGACTTGCCGACTAAAGACATTGGACGACTTCGTTGAGCTGACAATGGAAACGCTCAATCGAAAGAAAGTGAATTTGCTTAGGATAGGCTAATGACGAATGACTACGGCAATTTTTTTCTTCCTTATTGATGTAAGAACGGTGTCCGACATTAAAAAGCTTAAAAAAGGCTTTGCAGAATGCAGATTATGGTCATAAGTGTAACTTTATGAAAAGTTCAAACCGTTACTTTGATCGTTATTTACATGCCACCTGATAACAAGATTTATTTTAAAAGAATGAATCCCAAGAACTGTGAATGGAAAAGTCTATTTTCAAGCTCACCTATTTCGCATTTATTTGAATATGGTCAATGGTCATGCATGGCCTCTTTCACTGTCGCTCTCAGACCCATCCATCTGCCTGTGACCACAGCTGACCGACCAGTATGTCCTCTGAGCGGTGACACTCCCGCGTGGGCTCACCGGTAGTCATGAGCGGCGACCCGCCCTGTCCGGCGGCGGAGGCGGATTTCCCGCCTATTACGGCAGTTCCTCGCCCCCTCCCCCTCCATGCGCGTCAGACGCCGGTGCAGACTCAGAGGCACGGGGGGGGGGGGAGTCTGCAGTCTCTGCCCCGGTCCGGCTCAGCACGGCGACACCAGTGCCGTGCTGAATTAATGAGGATTACTCAAAGTTTCGCCGAGCAGAGCCCCACACAGTCATGGCTGATCCACCGGCTCGCACCGCGAATGTCGTCGTCACAGTAAATGCTAAGGCGTGTTTGCATTTTATGACCGTGCACGTGGAGTGCGCGGACTTTCGATTTTAGCGAACACGGCATTGCGATTAAACCTAAGACAGCAGCGGACATCACGGGACTAAACTGTGGGGACAAAGAAAGTGAGGTGTTTACTGTTTATGTAGCTTTTGTAAGTTACATTGTCGCTTGCCAACAAACATTCAGAGCAGGTAGCCGATATCTGCTATTTTACAAATCAGCCGACAGTTGATTCGAGTGAAGTGTTCTTCTTTTGTCAGCTCACGGAAGGAAGCGCCGTCTCGGTCCATTTCGCTATTCATTATTCTTCTGATGCATTCCCGTGGAGGAGGGAGACAAGTGGCGACAAAGTCGACTTCCTGGTGATGTCATCAGATGTATGCGCATACCGCCCCGTGTGTGTGTGTCTGTGTGTCTGTGTGTGTCCGTTTGCGCTCGCCGGTGTGTCTTTGTGGAGAGGAGGAGTGCCCGTGTGTGGCTGTGGGCTCTCTGCAGTGGGAGCGGCGCACAGCCAATTCCTGGATGTGCCGGGCAGAGCTAACGCAGCATCATGATTCGCGGCGACATGGCCTTGGCCGCGGCTTTGTGTTCACCTTGAAGTGTCCTGACGGTTCGCGCGCAGCGGGGTAACACGGTGCACTGGCCATAAGCCATATACGATTGAGATAGTAATATGTTGTATTATGTATGAGATATGTTTTGCCGGTCATGTAAATAACATCGCATGTCTTGTTAACTTCGGTCACTGAGATAGAAAAACATGTTGTAAAGCAATAAGAAGGTTTTCTGGAAAAGTAGAAGGCATAAAATTCCTTGAGCATTACTTCTGGTACATCTTTAATACCTATTATAATAAGGCACTGAGTAACCGTAGATGCATGGTTGGGAAATATTAATTATATTTTAGGAAACTTATTGATCTTAGTAACCATCGAAGCCATTAATTGCATAGATTACATTTAAGACCAGAATCAAATTATAACTTTCAAGTGATCTAATAAAAACACCTTAAATTATCTCACGTGACCTGCACTGACAAAAAAAAAAACACTTTGGTTGTGTCGATCTAACTGTTTTCTCCTTTGCAGGTATGTTTGCCGCGAAGATCACGCGAAGGTGCAGAATGGCGTGTATCTGTGAGTAACTGGTTTTGTCCGGATAAATTCTGTCAAGCCGGAGATGGGGCGGATCTGCTGACTTTGAATAGCTCATTGAGTCATCTCAAGGAAATACTCCACAGCTATAATCCAAATGCCCTTGGGAATAACCGTGTCATAGCAGTTGGGACTGTGCCAGGGATCACGCCCGATGCATATATTCCACAACATTCTGTTCAAACATTTACGTGCGACAGAGATCTGACGCCTGAATCGTACTTTTTGACTACCACAATGAATAATTCGTACTGATCAACCGTCGGCTAGCCAAGCTGTCCATCCATGCAGGAGACGCTTTCACTCTTCAGCAGCGTTGGTGAGGGTACAAACCATCAAAACGTCCATCGCTCAAAGGCAGGCAGGCGGCAGATGTATGGACACCGCAGTATCGTCCGGTGATAG
This sequence comes from Amphibalanus amphitrite, assembly GCF_019059575.1. Classification (NCBI taxonomy): domain Eukaryota; kingdom Metazoa; phylum Arthropoda; class Thecostraca; order Balanomorpha; family Balanidae; genus Amphibalanus; species Amphibalanus amphitrite. Next base: position 73,296 of record NW_024883460.1, on the reverse strand, counting down.
GTGCGGTGCGCTGGATTCATTGGTTTTGCTACTTCCTTCGGCAAAGAGAAGGCTCGAAGTGTCGTGCTTTTATGCTGACTAGAAATTGACGAGTTGGATTTGAAGCAGACACCAGTGTTTTATGAAATACAAAGCTGTCTGGCCAAAGCGATGTCAATTTTCCTACGTAAGCTGCATGATATTTTACGGTTCGTGTACATGAGAGGTATTACCGATTTTTTGCTGATGTATGAATTTTGAATTAGTGATATGAGAGCCAGACTTTTTAAAACCATTTTTGTCAATATTTTAGCAGCAGGTTTGGTTATAATGGTTTCATTGTTTATATCCTGCATTATATGAGGTGCGGTTTGAAGTACGATTCCAACTTTAGTTGTCCTGCTAGACTGTATAGACTGTAAATATCGTAGCATGTTCTAAGCTGCACATTTCGGTATATCTGAGCCCATGCCCGGCTGCGGAGCTCGGCGCTAACGGAACCGACTCCGACTGCCGGTAAAGTCTGGTCCCCATCACGCCACGGCGGCCGACAGCGCGCGGAGGGCCGGAGTCGGACGGGGGGCCATCCTCCGCGGGCCGGAGAGGCTCCCGCACAGACTCGCGGAGCCCAAGGCCGCCGGCTGCTGCGCTGGACATCCCTGTCTGTCTCGCCGGCTGGCCGAGTACCGCGAACACTGCCACGGCTCTAACGACCGCCAACCGGCGACCTCTGGCCCCGCGGCCGCGCGCCAGCCGCAGCGTCCTCGGACCGCGAGGCTGTCGTCACCGGTGGCCGTAAAACGAGCCAAATCGACCGCCAACATCCACTAAACCGTCCGCCAACGAGCGGGAATTTATCTTTATGGCTATAGCTAGGACAAAGAACCCATGAGGAACTGGTTTGGCTAGACGGCGGCAGTGCGCGATTTGTACGAAAAGGGTGAACGAGAAAAAAGTAACCCAGTTCTGGCTTCTTTATGTGTAAGTCACCAATACATTGAACTACTTGCAAAAAGAGGAGAAAGGTTCGGTTTTATTGCGTATCATTAACTGCAGTCTGGAGGTGGATGATTGGCAAGGGAAAATATTGGCTTTTGCTTACTTTGTTGTAACGATAGGTGCCTAATGTGGTAGTACTCTGTCAATTTGAATCCTTAGATTTCTTTCCAGCATGATATGAATAGCAAATTCAGCATGCATCAGGGGCCCAGCCGATAGTTGTTGGACCTAACAGACACGATATTGCGTAATCCCAATTACCCAAGCTGTCCCCCCCAAGCAATGGATCCTCCCCCTCCACCCACTTCTTGCGGTGACGATCTGTGACGTACGCCCGTCGGAGGGTCTCAGTGGTATTTAAGTCCGCGCCTGCACGGTACAGACAGCGTGCGGCTACTATGCACGGTTGCGCACGAGCACGCCCCAGTCATGATCTGTACAGGTTGGTCGGCGCTTATGAACATTATTCATTTGTGTTCATCACAGGGGAGCACTGCCGCTTCAACCCTATTGGCCGTAGTGTCTAACGGTGGCGGCCATATTGCGCAGACCAGGAACCGGCTGCCGCTTGTGTTGAGGAATAGGGAATTCGGGACCTCGATTTACGTTTGCGGCCGCCGCATCCGTTACATTCAAGTTACGTAGATACGGAACCCGGCATCTTACGCAGAATTGAATGGGGAACACGATCGTATCTTCAGAATTCCTCAACTTCACTCGCCGGACCTACATTTCCCCGGCCGAGGGGGTTGATTGAACCCACCTCGCTAATGCGCCGCTAATTAAACTAGAATTAAGCGGTTAAGTGGTCGTATGCGGCAAAGTATAATGCAGAATGACTGGTAGGAACCCGCTTTACAGGTCTCAGGTCAACCGGTGACCTCTGAGGTCAGGTCAAGTGATCTAAGGCACGGGTTCGGTTTTTGGTTAATAACTTCGCCAAAAATGGCCGTAGAGCCGCGATTTTGGCACTATCGTGTTCAGCTAGCTCAGGCGCATCGAGTGATATACTTTTTGTTCGGGTCAGGTCAACTTAAGGTGTTGACCTCAGGTCGAGGTCAGGTCAGCACCCCCAGGTCACGAAGCTGGTCGAAAGAGGTCATGTCGCATATCATTCGATTCGGCAGGTCTTCCTGAGTCCATTGGTGGCTTTCCCGACTCGCTAGCTCAATTTGATCGGGAGTTATTGAAGAAAAATTGTGACACTTGTGACGTCACAAATGACGTCACGCAAGGGCAACAATGCAAATATGAAGCATAGAACCTCGCAAGCAGTGCATGAAATCATGATTCTATATGCTTGAGATAGTTTCAGATCATTCTCGGCGCAAATATAGCAATTTTCATATTACCCATTGACTTATAAGGGTTTAACGTATTAGTTCCTTGTATCTGAGGATTTTTTAGGATTCCATCTTGTTCTCCACTCAATTCTGCGTAAGATGCCGGGTTCCGTGTCCGCATAGCTTGAACGTAACGCATGCAGCGACCGCAAACGTAAATCGAGGTCCCGAATTCCCTATTCCCAACACAGGCGGCGGCCGCTTCTCTGGTCTGCGCAACATGGCGGCACCGTTGGACACCATCTGGCGGCCGATGCGCATTCCACATTATAGAGTTCAGTGGTGTTAATGAATGCTTGCAAGTTTATTTGAAAATCACTGATCGCAATGAAGGGGTCCGAGCATTTATAGGTAGCCTTTGTATCCCGCCCGGGCGGGAAGAAGGATAACGCTTGTTTTATTTTGACAATGGCGACACTCTCGCTTTTATAGCGAAGCTCTTGCTCAATTAGGGGCGATACGACGAGAGGGGTTCCAACCACCCCACCCCCTCCCTAAACTGACAGATCCGGCGACGGTGAAATACAACTTTTGCAAGAAAATACAGCAAAATATTTCAAATAATATTGAAAGCCATGCCAGATGTGCTGCTAGCCTCAGACCTTGACATGGTGGCAGATCAAACTTGATATGTGGAGTGCATGATATTCGAGCGTCTAAAAACCAACATATCTTCTGTCCGTGAGCAGAACTGCATGCCCGCGTGACCCATGCTGACACGTATATTTAGGTGCCTGAGTCGTCGTTGACCTTGTATCCGATATAAAGCTCGGTTCAGAGCGCAGGTGACTGGCCCAACTGGGTCACGTGAGTCGCACGGAGCCATCCCGGAGAGTCGGTTTGTGTGGCGGACATATCACGGACTTGTCAAACCACAGACAGACGCGTGACAGGCAGTGTGAGCCGCGCTTTGGAACGGCGATCGATCTCGCGAGCTATATGAATACGCAATGCTCGGAGATCAGATTATATAAGGGTGGATAGAACAGGCAATACAATGTAGGGACTTGACCAAAAGCATGAATGCTTAATTTTAGTCATCAATAAGTAAAACCTTAACGTTGTTATAGACATGGAAATATCAATTATAATAACTGAAGGTATGGAAAAAGATGAAAAGAGTCATATAAACCATTGCCTGCACCACCGTAGCATTACGACTATCTTTGATAATAACAGGTTTTTGCCATTAACTAACAATTAACCATTTTCACTTTGTGCTTGGCTGAACCATCTAAACGTATTATTCTAGCACAATTCTCTCAGCTTCTACACTGGCCAGTCCCGTCCAGCCGACCGGTGGGTCCCGAGGCCGCCCCTCCAAAAACTGGTCGCGGGTACCACCGCGGCGCCGTGGGATGGCCGTAATGACTGGATCGCGCCGCTGACGTCACAGACGGTTTTTGCCGCAGAACAGCGGCGGGGCGGGATGTCACAGTGTGTACGTGTAGGGGGGGGGGGGGGTTGAAGGTCGCACTTACCACAAACAAGGGTCAGGTCGCAGGTAGTGTTGAGGTAATTGTAGACGAGATTCGGTTAACAAGGACGGCCACAGTGATATTTATGAACCTCAAACACTCGTCGATGATTTGAGATTAAGGCGGAGTTAGGGTAATGCGAGGCAATGTGCACCCATTAGCACGTGCTCCACTGCAGTGGACAGTATCCCCCCATATTGCTGTAATAGTTATCTCACAACCGCTTTTCTAGTTAGACATGTGGCACTTACAGTATTTGTTCAACATCCATTTTATTGTTGAGTTGCAATAAAATCCGTTTGGAAATATTCGAAATACTGACGCTTATTGACTTTATATAAGGTAGGTATGCAATCAATCCCGAAGGTTGAAATTGGTAAACATAATTTCTTTGGTCTTAACAAGACGATATGAAACTTTTTTGTCAATAGGACTAGCTTGCTTTTTTATTTGTTGTTATCGAACCATTTATTAACGTAAAGTGATAGTCAGGCATATTCTCATTACGCAAAGGAGGACAGGCAACGTTTGCATGACAGCGAACAAAAGGATCGCACCACTGCCAGTTCATGGTCTGTTGTGTACTGTGTAGTTAAACCTTCATGCCCAGCAATTATTTAGTCGTAACTCTTTGTTTTCTCACATAAACTTACAAAATCATGCTCATTTTGCGTGAGAGCCTATTACAAATGTTACTATATCAGTTGTGGAGTTATGTTTTCTTTCCCCGGCATCACGCAAATGTTTTGTTCGTTCCGTAAATGATCAAAGGCAAATATCTAAAACTTTTAGATCAGCTAGCTGATTTGGGAGCAAATGAAGAACTTGAAACAAAAATCAAAACATAATTATGTTTCATTGCTTATTTGAAAGCTTGGGCGTCATTGGGTAAATTGACGGCCTCGCCAAAGTTGAAATAGTGCGACTTCTGAGTAAAGTAGTTAAAACAAGCGTGGGAGCTATGAATGAATGATACTAGGTATTTTATGGTTGAACTGCTACGTCATGCATTGAAAGCAGTTCAAAGTGACGATACTGTCAATAAATAAATAAATAAATAAATAAATAAATGAATAAATATATAAATAAATAGATATATAAATAAATAAACAAATAAATGAATAAATAAGAAGTGCCTGTGAGGTAGTCCCAGGGAGGAAGGCGGCCGCTCACGAGTCTCAGCGCTATCTGGTGGCTGCTGCGTCCCTTGCCAGATGGCGCCATATATGTGGTCGGAATAAGCAGTAAAAAAGGACTGAAGGAAATATTATCCAGTGGTTTCACCAATGCAAGTATGTGTGTGTGTGTGTGTGTGTGTGTGTGTGTGTGTGTGTGTGTGTGTGTCTTTTTTACCGAAGTGGGCTGATCATCAACTTATTTCCCGGTTCCTTTTTGGTTCCTTCCTTGCTCGCTGCTGCTTTCTGACCCGGGCTGAACGCTTGAGTTCTTATCCTTGGTCGATTGCTATGGCTATATTTTTTTTCTGGAGCACTGATTATCTCACTTTCATTGAAAAATGTTTTATCGATCAGTAGCACTGGAGCTAGTGCATAACTAATTTCCAATAAATAACTTCCATTCCTTTTACGTCTAAATTAAAATTAAGCTGAGAACCATGAAAGTTTTTTTGCCTTTATCTTCATATTTAATATTTATCGACAAAAATGTTTCCTGTCTGTTTCGAAGCCCCACACATCATCAAACCCTATTCTGAGTCAGCCGGCTGCCATTCAAGCCTTGTAACTGCGGCTGCAGGCGCCTGGGGGTCTCGTTTTTTAGCCGCGTGAGGTGGCGGCGCGCGTGCTCGTCCTCTGGGCCGGGTCACGTGTCGGCGCCGGCCGCCGATGAAGCCGCCAAACGTCGGACGCCAGACGCCGCACGCTGATCCAATTGCTGCTCCGTGGCCAGACTGAATCTGGATGGTTCTCGGCGGAGCGGTGGGTCGTGCCCTGCGCGACTGGGCCTCTCGGTGGGCTGTGGAGACGGAGAGCGGTTTGTGCTGTGCTGAACCCAGGGAGTGTTGGTAAGGGAGCTGCGGCTTCCACTCCGGATTGCGCCGGTCGGTGGGACGCTGACAGGTAGAGGTAACCCTCGAAAGGGGTCGTGTGTTAATGCAAGTCTACACGGGACGGCGCTGTCTCTCTATATTCTGCACCAAACATCGACACAGTGCTTCAGTGAGAGCCGAGGCTGAGGCTGAAACGGCCTGGAAACAGCGGTCGGTGAAGATGTTTCTGAATGCGCTGGCTCTGGCGGACAAGGTGCAGGCGGCCGTCACCCGACACAAGGCAAGAGTTGGGCGTCTCCGTTTGCATGGTCTCCGCTGCCTTATTTGGTAGTGTTCAATAATGCCTTATCTATTTGTATGAGACTGTAAGTGTTCAGTGAATCCTAATTATGAAATAGGAAAACCCAGTTAGCTAGCGACATAATAACCGAAATGCTCGTAAATCACCTTTTGAGGGCTTAGCTATAACATGTCTTTTGATTTTAACCCGCGCACCGACGGGGGTCTGCGCCAACTTAGTACCGACGGGGGGGGGGGGGGCGGATGACCGCCCCCCCCTGAGATCTCGAGAACGAAGCAAGATAGCGACAAGCGGTAAACGGCATCGGATACGCACGGACAAGGTCTACAATTTTACTAAGGTCATTTTCAGGTCAGGTCAAAGATGACGTCACAGGGGTCGAAAAAGTCAAAATGGCGGCGCTAGATATGGAGAGGGTTTTTCTCGAATAACTTTCGAAGTAGTCAAGATAGGAACAAACTAAGGGCATCATCGTGATCCTCTCGTCAATCCGCATCGAATGATATATATGTTGACCTCGAAAGGTCAAGGTCAAAGGTTGACCTCAGGTCACGTGACCTCGAGGTCATCATGTATATCATTCGATGCGTCTTGACGAGCTGAACACAATGAGACCATCCGCGCGGCTGTATCTTGTTCCTGTAAGGAGTTATTGGCAAAAAACCTTTGGTGACCTTTGATGACGTCACATGACCTTACAGCTGCCCAACAGCAAAACAGACCTCAAGGTAGTGAAGGTTGATCGTATGTGAAGTCATGTATGGTATATGGGGCCATTCCGACCCGTTTTAGTGGTAAAAACAGGGAGTTGATTTTTCCCCCATTGACTTATAATGGGGAGGTCGCGAAATTGACCTGACCTTAGGTCACCGACATCAAAATTCCGAGATAAACAAATTGTAGCTACTAATGACCTAATAATATCCTGCGACTTTCAAAGGCCTCCGACATCCACTGTAGCTCTGGCACGGTGACAAAGTTGCAAAAAAGTGACTTGAGGTTGGGTCATTCAAAGTGACCTGGTGACCTGACCTTAAAAGGTAGGAGGTTCAAACTTGCACACCATGTGTAAAATTGATGAGAGAATAGTCATACCAAATTTCGCGGCGCTACGCGCCGCGGTTTTCCCGCTATCCGCGAAAAACCTCAGGAGGGGGCGGATATCCGCCCCCCCGTCGGTGCGCGGGTTAAAGCTACACCTGTGACATTTATACTTTTAACTATGAAAATAGGCATACCAAATTTAGCCACTCAGTACCTAATCATCAATGAACAGACAGTGACAGTGGCCGACATTGACGGTCCCTACACTCGCTAAGCTCTTTTTTAAGTTTATCTTTGGGAGCTGTGGATGATGGGCGTTCTTCAACAAAATCACATCCCTAAAGGAAACAACGAAAACGCCAATGCATTCAGCCAATAAGAAGATATCATGGATGTTATTTTCCATCTAATATTTCATCAATTTCTCGAAAAAAAGAAACAAAAGCCAAAGGTGGTCGCTATCTCCTGCCTCTCGGCAGCTGTGCTTCCAGCTTGTCAGCTTGCCTCTCTCTCTCTCTCTCTCTCTCTCTCTCTCTCCTCTCTCTCTCTCTCTCTCTCTCTCTCTCTCTCTCTCTCTCTCTCTCTCTCTCTCTCTCTCTCTCTCTCTCTCTCTCTCTCTCTCTCTCTCTCTCTCTCTCTCTCTCTCTCTCTCTCTCTCTCTCTCCCTCTCTATTTATCATTTGGGGAACACTGAACACAGCTTTGCTGTTTATATTGTATTTTTTTTTTCGTCCAGCCCTTTCCATCCAATGGGTCGCAATCGAGTCTGCCGTCGGTCAGCGGAACTGCTGTTTCCCGTTTTGGCCGCTGGCGGCGCTGCTGTCCGTCCGCTGGCGGTTCCCACCCTGGGAACGGTGGGCGGCGCCTGTGGCTGTGTCCGCACCGGGCGGCCGGCGTGTCCGCTGCGGCTCCCGAGTGTGTGTCCGGACTGGGCCGGTAGTGGAACCCGGCGAGACGCACAGACCGTGCCGGAGCAGCCGCAACAGCGTGAGGGACGGGACAGACTGAACGACAGGTAGGCAGGGCAGGGACAAACGGCACAGCAGGTAGGCAGGGCATAGGACAAGGGGGTAGGCAGGGCACGTGGCAAACTGCACCTCAGAAAGGCAGGACACGGGACAAAGTACACAGCAGGTAGGCAGGGATGGAGAGGTGAGCAAGGGTTTCCATTTCATGTTACTGAACAATTGGTAGCTGATCAATGAATAGCTGGTTAAATGACAAGCATCAGGACATATTTTAACATACTGACTGCGTCCCATTTTGGGACGCAGCCCCCTGCCTTTGGGACGTAGCACTCGCGAAATTTGGACCACTGCGTCCCACACTGAAATGTCACGGTTTCAGCGGAAAAGTGCAAGCAATAATAATAAGCATGCCTCGGTCTTTTACTATGCAACAGATGTTGCCTTTCTGATTGCTTTGTGCCCTGATTTATTATGCACCTAAGCACATGCATGCGCTCTCCAGTCCTTGTGCCCTGCCCTATCCTAGGGTCGTACACCTTGTTATGTCCCGTGCCCTACTATACCCCTAGGATATGTGACCTGCCCAGTGCCCTGTCCTAAGGTCTTGTACCTTGCCCTGCCCTTCCTTCAGGCCTTGCGCCCTGCTCTGCATTCAGGCCCTGTGACCCTCTCTGCCCTGCCCAGTGCCCTCAATTTCAAACCCGATACCTTGTTGTCTTCCCGTCTTAAGGACCCCTTCGGTGCTGCTGCCGGTTCGGTGCTGGGTCCGGATTTCGGGAAAATTGTGCATATCTAGTCCTGTCCCTTGCCCTGCCCTCAGATCCAATAATACTGATATTGATTAAAAAAATCAAATGGAAGACTTTAGCTAAAGCTGGAGAAGATTATCCATCCCTGGACCTGGGCGGAACCCAGGGAGGCGAGGCGAGTTATCACAAGCAACATAAGTGTCACCTTTAATCCCCTCCGCTCCCCCTCCCCTGTGACACCATCCGCCGCCCACCACCCATTCATGATTCACATTCGCGTAGACGCCGTGCTGGACCTGTCGGAGCCGAGGCGGACGTGCGAGCCTGGATGTTAGGCTGACCCGGGCGGAATCGGCGCCCGCCCTTCCGGGGATTCCCGGCCATTGAAACCAAGGCCGTATAAGAGAGGTAGAATCATCCCGCGATTTCCAATGGACCGGTCGCTAAGCATTAGCGTGACGTCACTGGTGGAGACCGGGCGGCGCCCAGCTCCAAGCTGTACGTCGGGTACATTTGGCACCGTATAGTTGCTATTACTGAACGACGAACGTAACGACAACTAATGACTCTTAATAACTTTTTTACTCACCTAAAGCTGATTTCCTTGCCGGTACATTGCCGACCCGAGCCCCAGGGTTGACAATCATGGGATATGGGTCGGATGGGCGACCTCGCGACGGGAGGAGGAACGATTGCAATTGTTGTGTTCCGCACCGCCGATTGCATTCTCTATCTGCACCCGGGGGGAGGGGAAGTAGGGGGCACGTGCCCCCATCGGATCAGGGGGCCTCTCGGGCCAGAGGGGCCTTGCGACGCCAATTGGCGGCTGAGGGTCCACGCTGGCATCTTTCGACTCAGAAGGGCCCCACAGGGCTCGGAAGAACACCTTATGTGCTCCGAAGAGCCACACTTCTGTCCATAAGAGCCCCACACCGGCTTTTTAGTGTCCCTTGTCGGCCTTTGAGTGCCCCTTGCCGGCTTCTCAGGGCCTATTGGCGACCTCTGAGGGCTACTTGCCGGCCTCTGAGGGCCCTTACCGGCCTATCAGGGACCAGCAGCTCTAAGGGTTCCACACACGCCTACGATGACCCCCTAAACCAGTGGTTGAAGGCCCCCACAACGGCGCCTGCGAGGGACCTCACCGGCGGCTGTGAATGCCCCACACCGGTGCCTAGCTGAGGGCCCAACACTGCCACCCCTGAGTGCAACCGGCATCCCTGAATGAGGCCCCGAAACCAGTGCTTCTTAAGACCATACATCGGCGGCTCTGGGGGCTCAACGCCGGAGCCGCATCGGACGGCCACTCACCGGTGACTTTTGAGGGCCCCACACCGACGACTCTGAGGGCCCCACTGGCGTCTGAGTGTACCTTGCTGGTCTCTAAGGACTCCACAGGGCTCCCGAAGGCACCGCAGACCTCTTGAGAGCCCCTTGTCGGTCTCTGAGAGCCCCTGTCGGCCTGTAAAGGGTTCGAGCCAGCAGCTCTAAGGGTCCCACACCGGACTGTGACAACCCCACACTGCAGTGTTTCTGAGGGCCCACAACGGCAACTGTGAGTGGACCCTCACCGGCGTCTCTGAGGGCCCACAGCGGCACCTCTGGGGGCCCGCACCAATGCCTCTGAGTCGAGAGCATCACACCGGTACCTGTGAGGGCCCACACCAGTGCCTCCAAAGGCTTCATAACCGGCGGCCCTGAGGGCCCTACACGGGTGATTTTGAGGGGCGTACCGAAGGCACCACACAATCCCTTAGTCTCGCTGAGCTTCTATCCCAATCCCATACCGGCTTCTATCCCAATTCCGGCTCAACTAATTATCAGCCCCCCTCCCCCCTCTATGGGTCAGCAGCGCCGCGCCGGTGTCGGGGGCCAGCGCAGTCGGCCACGCGCACTCAGTGGTTAGCGCTTAGCACCGGCGGCTAGCGCACGCCCGGTGTGTTTTCGGCCGTGAGCCGCTCCAAAACGACTGCAGTAACTGGTCGATATAGGTAGTAAGCAGATGCAGAGATGCAGTTAGATAAGGTATGTGCCCTTTCCGATCGAAGCATGTGCCCTATGCCACCTTTGGGACGCAGTAAAAAATCCTTAAAATATGCCCTGACAAGCATGCGGCTGTTGCGGCATGTGCTTGAGTATGATATGTGCTAATTATTAATGTTGTTTACTTTTGATCCTGTTTACCTGTTGATTGTTGTTTTGTGTTGCGCTGGCTGGTTGCCAGATCTAACATTGTCTCACGAACAAAACATCTGTAATTTCGCACATGCACCTCAACTTCACTAAACAGAGATCAATACATTCCACAAACTAATTCACTATATTCAATACACTTCAACTATGCGACAACTTGGATCAATTCTTAGCAAAACAACTGGAACTGGTAAAGTACCGGGCTGCCCTGAATTTGACGTGAACATGCCGCAGCTGCTGAAAGTAAGCAGCGACAACAACCGTTTGATGATCTCATAACCAGAGGTCTTGACAATTAACCCGCGCACCGACGGGGGTCTGCGCCAACTTAGTACCGACGGGGGGGGGGGGGGCGGATGACCGCCCCCCTGAGATCTCGAGAACGAAGCAAGATAGCGACAAGCGGTAAACGGCATCGGATACGCACGGACAAGGTCTACAATTTTTACTAAGGTCATTTTCAGGTCAGGTCAAAGATGACGTCACAGGGGTCGAAAAAGTCAAAATGGCGGCGCTAGATATGGAGAGGGTTTTTCTCGAATAACTTTCGAAGTAGTCAAGATAGGAACAAACTAAGGGCATCATCGTGATCCTCTCGTCAATCCGCATCGAATGATATGTATGTTGACCTCGAAAGGTCAAGGTCAAAGGTTGACCTCAGGTCACGTGACCTCGAGGTCATCATGTATATCATTCGATGCGTCTTGACGAGCTGAACACAATGAGACCATCCGCGCGGCTGTATCTTGTTCCTGTAAGGAGTTATTGGCAAAAAACCTTTGGTGACCTTTGATGACGTCACATGACCTTACAGCTGCCCAACAGCAAAACAGACCTCAAGGTAGTGAAGGTTGATCGTATGTGAAGTCATGTATGGTATATGGGGCCATTCCGACCCGTTTTAGTGGTAAAAACAGGGAGTTGATTTTTCCCCCATTGACTTATAATGGGGAGGTCGCGAAATTGACCTGACCTTAGGTCACCGACATCAAAATTCCGAGATATACAAATTGTAGCTACTAATGACCTAATAACATCCTGCAACTTTCAAAGGCCTCCGACATCTACTGTAGCTCTGGCACGGTGACAAAGTTGCAAAAAAGTGACTTGAGGTTGGGTCATTCAAAGTGATCTGGTGACCTGACCTTAAAAGTTAGGAGGTTCAAACTTGCACACCATGTGTAAAATTGATGAGAGAATAGTCATACCAAATTTCGCGGCGCTACGCGCCGCGGTTTTCCCGCTATCCGCGAAAAACCTCAGGGGGGGGGCGGATATCCGCCCCCCCGTCGGTGCGCGGGTTAACTATATTTTTACCAGTTTTGCATACACACCAGCGTCTGTTTTTATTGACGATGTTTTCAGTTTCCCTTACAAACTGTTGATCAGAGCGTTTCGATCATTGGCTGTGAATTTTAAGAGTGCTATCTAATTCGCTGGCGTTTTGTAACCGGTTTCATCCGTAAGCAGGGCGAAATACGCCGGCACCCGTGTGCGCCAATGTCTGCCCTGGAATGCTCAGCCTGCGTGATGAGGAACTCCCTCGGCAGCACCGCAAAAACCACTGCTACTCACTGGAATGAGTAATATCAGCACTAGACTGGCGGTTTCGAAACAAAGTGCTGCACAGGTCGGGCCCTTTGTTTTGTACTTCGGATTTCATACTTACCCGCTCAAAGATTTGCATAGCAAACTAAGAACATATGTCAAGCTCAACTAGCCGTGGTTTTCAGTTTTCATTATTATATTGCTGATTTTCTTACACCGTGTTATTGTTCTGCATCGCTGTGAAGATTGAATTGATCTCGGCCCATTCGGTGAGATCGGTGTCGTTGGCCATGTCGCTATCACCGGCCATTCTGCGGGATATTTCGACACACCTGGCCATGGAGACCGAGGAAAACACGCTCGGGGCCCACTCTCTGTTGGCCAGTCACTGGCTCTCCGATGTTCCCACGGAGCGGCGGGGGTGCGCGGTCAATCTGCCCAGAGAAATCCGTCAGCTGTCGCTCTCCAGCTCTCTGCCCCGGGGTGTGCAGCGCCTCTGTCGGTGCTGTCGACCGACTAAACTTCCTCCTCAGGGCTCCGGCACCTGCACTAGGGTGAAAGGAATGTGTGCACTGGACCGTCCACAGCTGGACTTCTGGTTTTAGCACTCTATTTGTCTTCGATATCAGTTGTTGTCCAACTAAGCGCGAATTAGCTTCTGAATTATTGTCCGAGGAATATTCATTCAAGAAAATAATGGATCTTTTTATTGTTCTTTTGACGTTTTTATTATAATCAAGAGGAAAACTGGTGCCATGCAGTAATGGCCTTTTCTCTCTGAACTGAGGAACTTCTGTTTCTTACTTCTAGACTTGGTCTCTGTATTGATCGCAGCAATTGGCGATACGGAGCCTCGGCGACGACAAGCGTACTGAATCTCAATATCCCTGACAACTGCGACTGGCGCTGACTGACGGCACTTCTTTTGGTGCCCACTATTTTCCTCATTCCAGAGTTGTTTGTCAGGAGGCGTCCTATTTCCACATTCTTCTCGATCTCAGATCCACGTATGTGCGAGCACCTGCACATAGTTTACGTGTCTGTGTCCTTGACGCCGGAGAAGGGCTACCTTTTTGCACAGGACGCTGGCAGCGCGTACGCGTCACGTCTGATTCGTGTGCGTCGACCCGCATACCTGTGCGTCTGCAAAACAGACTCAGCCGACAGAACGGATAATGGTTTCTTTCAGCTTACAGCCCTACCAGTTGATAGTACGGGAGGCTAAGGAGATGAAAATTGTTGCTTTGCTTCGAAAGGGAATTCAACAATGATAGATGTTTGCACACCAGGCAATGTATATTGTATACTGTTGATTTGCCAACTGATAACACCAACTGGTGTATTTCATTTCACAAAGAATCAGTATGAAATTAGTTTAAAATGTTCGCCATATTACTCTATTTTACTGATCTTCGGATGACAATTATGTTCCCTATCTGAATTGTCATGCTGAGCTGATGCTCGGCACTGATGTGGGTCTGTTTGGAGGTGTTTGTTGGGCGTGAAGGTCAGTAGTGTGCTCTGATGAGCGGACACCGTCGGCCAGCGAAGGACGGGTGTCGTACCACCAGACGTAATTGGTGTTTGTGGTCGGAGCCGCGGCGCTGTCGAGCGGGCTCACACGTCTCTGATGGGACGAAGGCCGAGAGAGGGTAGCTCAGCCGCTCAGGTGATTAGGTTGGATGATGTAATTAGCGGGTGATGCCCGCAAAGACGGCGTGTTTCACGTCCCCTGAGAAGATTAGTTTCGTAAAAATATCAAGAAAAATGGTTGAGGCGAGAAAGTGGCAAATCATCGAAAGGTGATGGAATATAAGTTTATCCCCCAAAAGAAATGGAAGCTATCGCCTTATTCTGGCTCTGAGAGTGTTAAAAATGAATTTTGCTTTGTCCAAAATTCACCCCGCACCCAGTGAATGGAACACATCCGTCGTCAGCCCAATGTGCCGACAATCGCCGGCTCGTTCACGCTTTCACGGCAGATCCGCGGCGCCTGGAATCTCGTGGGCATCAGCCAGCGTGGCAGGATATTGCTCGAATGTGCAGTTTTCCGTATCGCCCGAGCACCGTTTAGACACGCCCGCGCGGTCGATGGGTCGCGTCTCGGGTAGGTACACCCCGCGCGGTCGGCGGGAGGCGTGCACCGGTGCAGTGGCGCTCGTGCATGCTGCTCTCTGTGTCCCCATGGCTCGGCGCGGGCTCGTCGTGCGGCGATGAAGCCATTCGACGGGAGAGCCGCCGCCTGTGGACGGCGCCGGCGTCGGAGTCGGCGGCAGTAAAACCAGTGGAGCGGACGGTGCCGTTTGTCGTCAGAGCAGTGTGGCTGACGGACTGCCGGGATAACAGGACTCTAGCAGAGGCAGAGGCGAGAGCTGCAAAGCCACGAACCGTACTGAGCAACTGAAAGCGCCATTTCGCCAGCGAGCGCAGTGATGTGTGCAAAGATTTGTGGTGTTTTTTCCTTGCTTGCTGCACTTTCATTTGTTGGGGATCATTCGGAAACACCAGTCAAATGTCCGAGGTGGGCACAGAAGTGAGCAGTGTTCCTTATCTATAAATATTGTGACCTAAAGCACCAATTATCAGCTTGATTAGGAATTGAAAGTGTTCTCTTGAAACGGCATAATGCCACCATGCGCTTGCACATACAGGTTGTCCATTTGCAAAAGTGTTGTGTCACCTTTGTAAGTTGTAATTCTGATCTATTAGATATCAAGAGAATAGATAAAAGCGGCTTTATCGGTCAGTCATCAAAGCATGTTACGGCGCTGCGGAGTGTGGTGACTCCAACTATGAGTAGCACCATATCTAGCCTTCAGTTACCTGCACTGGTAGGCTGTACCGCACGACACAAAGACTGCAGCAGAAGCACAGGAAGCTATCCACAAGCCCTCGATGCATTGATACGGTGCTACGCTGTCTGCAAGGAAGGTCGAAAGACCAAACGGCTGCACCAAAATGTGATTTTGACCGACCTCTTTCTCTATCCTGGTCCTGGCCTGGAGCATTTACACACACTGAGCGCTTCATGCGCGACTTGCTTTGTTCCTCGATGAAGGCTGGGATTCACATTCTAAAGCGAAGGTCAGCTTGGCCATGATGAGGACGATATCAAGCCGCTACACTGGCTTTACTGCCGTTATATGGTCATTCCAAACGCTTTTATATCTGTTATCCAGGCTTGCCGGTCCCAGAAGATAGTAACATTCGCAAAGTGTGCCTCCTAAGAACGAGGAAGTGCCTACTCTTCCTATTTCACAATCTCGAGCATTGATCTGTGCTCCTCGGTGCCGCCTCTCCCAGTGTTTCCACTAATCCCACCATCCGTCATCCTGTTTTCGGGCGTGCACGGCTCCGTCAGCTCAGGTAGGGACTCGGCGCCACCGCGGGCCCCCGTTGCCTCACGGCGGAGGGGGGGGGGGGGGGCAGCGGCTCTGTTGGTGCAACTCGGCGCGTCGCTCGGCTGCCGCCGCCCGCCAGCGTGTAATGACCGTGTCCAGTTGCGTGGCCGGCTAACTAAATATCCCGCCGCGTCCCACGGCGCCGCGCCGCGCGGAGAGCGGCGCCCGTCGCGCTCGGTCGACCCCGCCGCCGGCGTCTGCCCGCGCACACACCGGGTGGCCGCTGACAACTGATGACGCCAGTGACGACGGATGACGCCAGTGACGACGGATGACGCCAGTGACGACGGATGACGCCAGTGACGACGGATGACGCCAGTGACGACGGATGACGCCAGTGACGACGGATGACGCCAGTGACAACTGATGACGCCAGTGACGACGGATGACGCCAGTGACGACGGATGACGCCAGTGACGACGGATGACGCCAGTGACGACGGATGACGCCAGGGCTGAGCGCGCTACTCCAGGCGTGATGATCAATGTATCTGCAAAGTGGTGACATTGGTGATAAAGGGTGATATAAATGAAATGAAAGTGAATCATGAAAGGCACTTATGCAACTGTCTGTCTGGTGCAACCGTACATTTTTTTTTGACCAAAGTTGCATGCATTATAGCTCTGGGGCCGTATTCACGTCGACTTCGTAAGTCGATTTTCTTTCGTAAGTATAATTTGGTATTCACGTTGACACTTCTTAAGTTTTTATCGACGGAGTTCACGTGAATTAAAAAATTTACTTAGGAAGTAGGTCAAACTTAAGGAAATTCTTACGAAAATAATCGACGTGAATACGGCCCCTGCTTCGGTTTCCCTTGCACGCAGATAGAGGTTTCATTCTTGGAAACCTTGAGATCAAACAAAGATCGAGCGCAAGAAAGCGGAGCTTTGGATTCCATTCAGCTACCCAACAGCCATCCACTGGAAAATCCACAATTGGACGTCGGTTCATTGGGCGTTCACGACGTGGACGTCTGGTGGAGTGGGTGGCGTGGGGCGTCCACACGGCGGTCCAAATGGTCCACATGGTAATCCTCGGGCTGGTCCACATCGGCTTTCGGTCCACCCCTCGGTCCACTGACTGGTCCACATTGGGCGGGTGGTCCCGCGCGCCCGGGGCCGGCTGACCGGCCGCGGTCGGCGGCAGCCGGCGGGAGGCCGGCCCCGTTCCCATCGGCCGTCTCCCCTGCAGAACAAATGGCCGCGAATGGCGCGGTGCGGCGCCGTGGCGCGCCGTTTCCGTTAACGGAACTCCAGTGAGCGGTGTCCGGCCCGGCGCCGCGTGGGACTCTTCCCGCACCCGCTGCTCCGCTAACTCGACTCGTGTAGGACTTTTGTCACACCTAACTCTGGCCACCCCTGAGTGCCCTCAGTCCTGACTCAGGTTCCGACTACCTTACCCCTGTGACTTTGTTTGGATTTGTCTGACTCTGCGGCGGCTGTTTCACGTCACCCAGGTTTCATTCCAACCATTCTGAATCCGGCTCGCTCCATTCGTCATTGCTCGCAGGGCTGTGTGAGTTTCTGTGGCCGCAGTCCAGGCCGCTCGAGCGGCACTGTGCCGCCCCACAGCCGCGGGCTCCGGAGTCGCCATGGGTGACGGCTCCGTCACCGCGGGCGGTGCGACAGCTGACTGTCCGCCGCGGGGCGGGGCGGGGCGGGGCGGATGGCGACACCGCCCGGCGGTGGGCGGTGGGCGGTACGACCGACAGAAGTGCCAGGGACGCTGTGCGGCGTCCAGTGCCCCCGAGCGATATCTGGTGTTTGTGGTGACGAGCGGACGGCGCCGGATGACATCCTTTGTGTGGAAGTGACAGGATTCGGAGGACGCCCTCAGCGCTCCGCTAGCCGCAGGTAACTAGACACGCTTTCCGGTATAGCGCAGTACAATTTCCAATCGAAAGTGTGTCGCCGTGCTATGATTTATTGTGCTGATGGTTGAGTGTCTCTAATTGTTCAGTATTTTTTTTTTTTTTGAGCCCATGGGCTGGAGCTTGTGGTGTAAATAGAGCATTTGCACTACTCAAACGTACTTGGAAAACATTTTGTTTCGTGTAGAAAATATTAATTACGTTCCAATGAGTCGGATTCTGGTGCACGCGACGCTGGTCAGTGCCCCAGCTGCCAGTAGGTCCACCTTCACTGGTCCAGTGAGGGTCCGGGGGCTGCTGGCGCGCTCGTCTGCGGCGGTGCGGTTACCTGGCAGCCGTCCGTCGAGGCCATCTGCCGCTCCACTGTATGTACAGGACCCACTCTCCAAACCACGGACCTGCCCTCCGTCTGTCCGCCTCCCCACGCCTGCAATCTCTCTGAAGTCGCTCATGCTGATATCGGTCGCAAATGCTATGTGGTAATAGGTGATGAACACATACCCATTTTGGGTTGGCGCGTTTTATCAGCACGACACATTTGCAAGCGTATGTCATTATTCAATTTTGATTTGACATTTTATTTTCATAAATCTAAGCCAATAATTGCATAACTTGATTGACAAAGTCGGAGCCAAGGATATAATTCAACCCATAAAAATTCGTGGCATTTATGTAACGGTTTTTTCAGTTTTAAGCCTGTACAATATCCGGTAAACGGTTATTATGAAAAGCCAGATGTCATCATGTGGTCATTCCATCACTTCGAAACGCGTCTGGTTCAGGCCAGGAAGTGGGGCTGACTTAGAAAGCGGTGTCCGCCAATGGGATCGGTTTTATCGTCTGTGGACGATTGAGAATGTCTGCGGTCCGGACAGCCGGTTACAGAACATCGATTTGTTTCGCCTACCGCGTGCGTCAAATATGGTTTATTTATCCTGGAGACAACTAATCCTAGTAGGTGGCTAGGCACAATTGATTCTCTGTATTAGTTTACTCTTGGCATGATCACTGCTCTTTTGCTTATGCTGGCAGCTGAGATTATTATGCAATCAACATCTCACTTGGCCACGCGATGTATTTTTTACTTTATCATTTTTTAAAGGAAAGGTAGGTAGCGTACCTATCTTTTAGCTGCATGCTGTCTGACGACCGCAGGCAAAATCGATAAAGTCTTGTTTGCATATCAGAACAGCGGGTGTTCCGTTTCTCGCGACTCTGACCTAAATACCGGCTGTTCGCACGAATTGCCTCTATAAACTATTTGGGTTAAACTGCTGGCACGGTGACCACCGGCTAATGCTGCGTCTGAACGTGGCGCGTTACGCTTCACGCGGCTCATATTCCCATACTGGGGCCTCATAATCAGCGCTAATTCCCACGTGTCCAGATTGGCTCTTATTTGGGGTCGTTGCAGTGATGGATATATCCTTACCGTTTCTGGTCGTCCGAATCAGAGCGCTGATTGGGACAGACCCCGGGGCAAGGACAATCAGTGCCAGCGCTGGATCATAGGGTTCCGTGGCACTGACGGGCAGACCGGTCACTGATTGCTACTGATTGTCATAACACGCTTTCTTGATCTAATTCTCTTCCATTCTGGTATAACGAATAATGTAGTTCCTTATGTATTATTCGGTCACCGTTGGCCTGCTCAGACCGTCGCTCTGGATGCGCTAGTAAGGCCCGTATATGGGAAAGAGAGACTGCTTAGCGCCTAGTGTCGAGGGCTCACTCATAAAATGGTTGAGACAAGCAGTATAAGAGTACATACAGCACAAGCATATACCCTGATACATATACAAACAAGCACATATGCTCCTTCAGGTTCTAAAGTTCGAAAGCATCCTGTCTGTCCAGAGGTAATTCAAATCTCGGCGTCAGCTCGGTGCTCTAACTACAGCGATAATGGCCGCGCCCTCGTAGTTATGTTACAGAAGCGCCAGTTTTGTATCAGTGGCGCCGAGGTGCGCTACTTCCACCGCAATTACCAGAGTCGCGCGGTCGTGGCGCTGCCGGCGCTAGTCGACCACGGCGCCACCTGTCATCATCAGACCACCAACGAAAGCTTCGCCGCTTTTCCACCAGAGTGAACTCTAAAGCGTTTACGTTCCCTTGTGTTTGACCCTCAACCTACGTCTGTTTGACACTACGAGCGATAGTGGTCTTTACTTTATGCAACCGATGGTATTTTTTTTATCTATCAGGTAAACTGGTAGTCTGAGAAGTTTGCGAGTTTCCCGTCAAGAGTTTGCCGTCTGAAATGGTCTTGTTGTTACCTGACTGATTTAGTTACAAATCAGTAATGCGTTAATGAGCTAGTAAACCTGCGATACAACCATTCCGCCCAGCCCCACCCCACCCCACGCCCCCACCGTCCCCCGCCTCCCGCCGCCGCTGCCGCTCCCACCGGCAACACACCGTGATCCAATCAATACTGGCTTCTGGCCGGCGCGGCGGGCGCTGGGAGCGCTCACCTGACGATGGCAGCGGAAATCGTAACAGAACTGTGCAGGGACCGCGCACAGATCCCGCTCCGCTCCAATGGGCCGGAAGCATCCCTAAATATGATCTGCGACAAGGAGTGTGCGTCTGCGTCCGGTGATTGGCTGGGATGAGCATTGAGCAAGGGTCAAGGTTGGAGTCAAAATATCGACGTTTCTCAATGTCGACCATGAGAGCACTTCTATAATACATGCCACTCAATAATTTTACAATGATCTAACTGCGGTCTTCAGCCAAAGTCCCTCTCCATCGCGCTCACTCCACTGACAGCCATGGAACGATGTCCGTCTAGTGTCTGGCCAGGTAACCGTGGCGGGCCGCCCGTGGAGCGTTGTCTGTCTAGTGTCTGGCCAGGTGACCGTGGCAGGCCGCCCGGTGACCCAGCCGTGAACCAGAGCGTGTCCCGGCTACCGGCACCCCCAGCCTGGCCCCGACCTCCCAACTGAAACCAGCCGAGCAGAAACGGCTCTCGATCTCACCGACAACAGCCTGCAGGTAGCAAATTAGGGTGACAAGGTGACCAACGACCCAGTAGGTATATAATGTTATTTATGTTATTATAAGCTATTATAAGATAATATAAGATAAGCTAGCTATATATAAGATATATAAGATATAATATATTATATATATATATATATATATATATATATATATATATATATATATATATATATATATATATATATATATATATATATATAAGATATAAGATAAGCTATATAAGTTATTATAAGAGCTGGTTATAATGTTATTTATAGCCTCAACTTCACCCACTCAAAGATTGAACCAATGTTTTTGGCCGGATCAGTTGTCTTTTTATCGGTATGATACAAATATAAGACCGACTATTATCTGAGCATACACTGAGCATAAGCCACTACGTCTCTGCATGCAGTAACTCACAATAAGCAACTGTTACTTGCTTGAGCATTTGCTATTGCATTGTTGACCACTTAGCAGTTGCCTAATATTCGACTCTTATGAGAATACGTTCTCCTTGGCTCGTCTGTGGGACCCGTATTTGAAACTCAGGCTGTTCATTTTCCACAAGGCCGCAGCTGTAGCGTGGTTTACTTCTGGCGACCACAATTCGCCAAATGAGCGACACTGATTGGCGAATGGGGCGAATCATTGACGACCTTGCTCCGAAACTCCGTTCCCACGCTAACCGCCATGCCGGCCGGGGGAACGTCCATCCACTGGCGCCACTCCACCGGCCAGTCTGACACCGAACGCCACCGCAGTATCAGCCAGCTCACAGCGCAGCGCACACGCACGTCTCTGTATCGTCCTGTCTGCCCGCTGTTTGATTGTGTCTGTGTTACGTTCCGTTTCAAGGTCGACTCAGCTGGACGGCGGTGGCGGAGCCGCTGGCGGTGGGAGCGGCGCTGGGACGGCGGTGGGACGGCGGTGGGACGGCGGTGGGACCAGCGGTGGGAGGCGGCCGGTAGCGCCGTGGGAGTCAGCCGGTGGGAGGCCCGCCGGCCGCCGCCGCGGGCGCGGCCCAGTTCGGCGATGCGGATCGTGGTGGACTGGTCGCAGGACGGAGCCGTCAGCCCGGCCTCGGCGCTGTCGGCCGGCAGCGATCGGCGCCCCGGCCGGCCCTGGCTCAGCAAGGGCGCCAGCTGGCTGAGCTCCGTGACGCGCCGCAGCAGCGTGCGCCGCGCTCAGCAGCGGCTGCACGGCTGGCTCAGCAGCGAGAGTCTGCTCAGCAGCCACGAGCGCGGCCGGCCGGCCGCGGCTGCTGCCGAGGAGCTGCCGCGCGCCAGGGTGCCGCCCAACCGGCGGGCCAGCTTCGCCGAGTTCTACCCGGGTCAGCTGCAGCTGGGCCAGTCGCACAGCCTGCCGCGCGAGCCGGAGCCCCGCGCGCCGGGCCGCGCCGCGCTAGACCGGTTCGGCACGATGAGAGGGGACGGTGGCGTTAGGGGTGTGACCTCCGACAGAGCCAGGTACCAGCCGCTGCCGCCGCCGGTGCTGTCCCCGCCGCAGCACCAGCACCTGCACCAGCACCTGCGTCAGCACCAGCACCACCATCAGTCCCAGCCGCAGCGCCAGCACCAGCAGCGCCCGGCGCGCGGTCTGTATCGCTCTGTCTCGATCGCCGGCCATCTGAGCGAGCTGAGCTCGGCCGCCGCGCCCGCCCCACACCGGCAGTTTGCGCGTAACTCTACCCTGCGTCGCTCCCGGAGCCGCGACGACCTGCTGTCCGCGCAGCCTTCGACCGGGCCCGAGCCGGGGAAGATGGTGTACCACTACCCGCCGAACGGGCCCTACTGCAGCCCCGTGGTGCTGGTGTCGCGCACGGCAGCGGCCCCTCGGCCGGGCCCGCTGCGCCGCGCAGAGTCCCTCTCTCACGGCCTCAAGAGCCGCAGCCTGGGCACCTTACTGGAGGAGCGGCACGACCCGACGCCCAGTCCCAGCCCGCTGCCGCTGCCGGTGCTCGACCTGACCCAGGTGGCCGGTGGGGAGGTTCCTCCGCGGTCCGTCCAACGCAGGCCTGTCCCAGAGGAGCCACAGCCACCACCTCCGGGGGGCAACTACCACCCTGACGACCTCCTGCCGCCCCTGGCTGAAGAGAATTCAAGCAAGGGCTCCTCAGAGGGGGAGCAAGAGCGGCGCAGCAGCTCGGGACGCGCCAGTCGTGAGCGGCGCAGGTCGCTCGGAGCCGATCGGCCGTCGGCACGGCCTCACGTGGCCACCTTCTCCAGCCCGAGTCCGGAGAGTCCCGAGCGACCGAGCTGGACGCCGCCGCACAGCGTCAGCCCGCTGTACTCGACCCTGGAGGAGAGCGGCCGCCGCCGGGACCGGCTCGCAGACCTGCGCCTGCAGCGCGGCCGCGGCGCCTCCTACGGCGGCTACTCGGCGCACAGCGGACACCCGGGCCGCCGCGCCGGGCCCGCGGTGCGCAGCCAGAGTTTCCAGGTGCGCGCCCCGGTCGGCCCGCCCTCCGAGGACCGCGCCCACCCGCCGGGGTCCCCTGGCGACGCGCTGCCGCCGCAGCTCGACTACCCGCCGTTCGTGACGCCCGAGGGCGGCCTCTGGGAGGAGCGGCCGGCGCCGGGGCTCGGCCACCGCCCGCACGACGCCGAGCTGATCCGAGCCGCCTACCGGGCGCGGTTCGAGCAGCGGCGCCGCTTCCCCAGCTACCTGCAGCCGGCCTTCGTGCCGCTGGAGGGAGTGGGCGCCGGCAGCTGGCACGAGCGGAACCCACTGCCGACAGCGGCGGCGCCGCGGCGCGCGGCCACTCTGCGGCGACCGGAGCCGCACTGCCCCTGCCACCTGAACCAGAGCGCTTCCGCTGCTGCCGAGCGGGCCTGGAGACGACGCTCCTACGCCGACCCTCGGTACAACTCCTACGCCGACCCCCGGTACAGCGCGTACGCTGACCCCCACTACAACTCCCTGCTCCTCCAGGTTAGCATTTTTTATTTTATTTTATTCAGTTTAAAGGGACTATCCCACCTTTACATTAGGTTTGAGTTGAGATAGCCATGTTTGCGGCGAGGTTCAGAAACCACTATCTATCTTGGTTGCAACCCCCGCGGCCTCGTGGTGTTGAAGAAATTCGTTCCCTTCATTTGAAAATGGGCCTTGCGCAAGGCCAAATCTCTTAACTATTAACGGTCATTTGATGACGTCATTTGCATTTTGAACGCCTGTCACGCATTAACCCGCGCCCTGCTGGGGGTCCTGGATTTCCACGCCCTGCTGGGGGGGGGGGGGGTGTTTGAACACCCCCCCTTCTAACTCGGCTCCTGGGCCACGTAGCGATACGCGGTAGGCGGCGTTCGAAAGAGCGTCAAAAATAATGACGAAATCACTTCGGTCAATTTTTTGGTCAGGGCAAAGGTCAGGTCACCAGAGGTCATTGAAGGCAAAATTTCGCCGATTTCCAGGTCGAATGTCGAAAATTTCCAAGAAGCCAACGCATAACTCGGGAACCAATAGAGCTACAGCGCCGCGGAAAAGCGCATTCGATAGCCCTATTAGCGCCCTTTCTGAGTAATTCTCTCAGATTTGACCTAACGTCAACGGTTTTGCCTGCAGGGGGCAAAAACTGCAAAAATAGCCGATTTTTTCGGAAACAGTTTTTCTGCAATAACTTTTGACCCAAGCCTTGTACGAGCTTACTTTTACCGCCATCGTGTTCCTCTCGTCAAGACGCATCGAATGAACTATAACTTGACCTTGAAGGGTCAACTTGAAAATTTGACCTCAGGTCAAGGTCATGACCTGACCGGAAAGGGTCATGTTGCATATCAGTCGATCCGTATCGTCGAGCTGAACACATCTAAGGCGTTTTCATCGCTCTAGAATGCCTCTATCAAAAGTTATTTGCGAAAAACTGTTAGATACCATTCGTGACCTGAGATGACCTCAGGGCATAAACAAGGGTCACGGACACCATTTTCAAGTTCAGTGTGTCTAAAATACTTGTAATTCGGTGTTTGGGAGTGTTTATAATGTCTTTCATCCAAAAGAGGCTCATTTCAATTTTCTCCCATTGACTTATAATGGGGAGGTCGCAAAATTGACCTGACCTTAGGTCATCGATATCGAAATTCTGAGATATACATTTTGTACATGCTATTGCCCTTAGCAATCGCTGAAAGTTTCAAAGCGATCGGTCACTCGGTGTAGCTATGACAGACATTGAAAGTTTTTATGAGGTGAGGTCACTTCAAGTGACCTGGTGACCTGACCTTGAATGACCTTGGTCTGAAATTTTCACAACATATGTAGAATTGATGTATGATAAGGTGTACCAAAAACGGCGGCGCTCCGCGCCGCCGTTTTTGAGATATGCGCGAAAAACCACAAGGGGGGTGTTCAAACACCCCCCCCCAGCAGGGCGCGGGTTAAGTGAAGTTTCACTTGATTTACGAATAAGCTAATCAGAGACACTTGTATGTATGAGCCGCGTCATATTTGAGAGCAAATACCTATATTTGCTGCCAAATTTCCCCCACATTGACATGAAGTAAATCCTTCATTACGTCACAGATCCGATCTAAATGACGTCACGATAAAATATAAAAGTCGCAATATCTCAAAAAGTAGGTATACAATGAAAACGCGTAAAAACTTGCAGAATTCGTCACAATATCATGAGTAACATTTCCGAATCCTAAATGGTACTTTTTTGAAGGTGGGATAGTCCCTTTAATGTATTTTATTTTATCTTATATTATTTTATTTTATATTATTTTATTTTATTTTATTTTATTTTATTTTATTTTATTTTATTTTATTTCATTTCATTTTATTTTATTTTATTTTATTTTATTTTATTTTATTTTATTTTATTTCATTTTATTTTATTTTATTTTATTTTATTTTATTTTATTTTACTTATTTTGCCATGTGTCGCTGCATTTATAAAGATTTATTGCTACTTCTGGCGTTGCCGTTCCTTTCTGCTTGTTTTTCTTATTGACCGATATTTTTTTTTTTACTTTTTCCTTCACTGATCATTTCTCATTCAAGTTTTGTAGCCTTTTTTTTTACTTACCTCCTGGTCTTGACTCTTGATCATCGTTTAAAAGGCATTTGCTTTTTTCTTTATGTTATCCTTATCACTTATTTAGACCCGATTGCGATGGTTCAGACCCGTTTTAATGGTTCCATCATCATATACCTACCTCAATCTCGATGAGATGGAATTATTTATGTCCAGAAGATTGTTTTATCCTTTTTCCCTTCAAATGCCTCTTTTTACAGAAATTCATGGAATCTAATTTTGGGTGCAAGAATTGACCTAAAATAGCTACCCTCTATCATGAATTACTTGACTCTAGCGACTTCCTTTCTTGTAAAAGGATATTTTGCAATTGAATGTCAACTTCCTTTTACAAATGTGATAAGGCGAGCTATATGTATGTATATCTTCGGAAAATAGATGGTGTCATGCATAAATCGATATCTGTGATTCATGCAATTCTTAGATCAATCTGCTCTTAATGGACATCATATGCGCTGAAAGTTATGTTACGCAGAGGAAATGGTCCTATGATGACCGGAGATCACCTTTTGCCGGCTATCAGCCAGTAACATGCAGGTGTATATTACCTGCCTGGCTGTACGTTATTTGCCTTATTATCGGACAGGAGAGGAAAATACCGGTTCCAGGCTGATATCGTTAGCAGTTAATAGTTACCCTCACTAGACACTGGCTATCAATTCTTTGTTGATCTGGCTGAATGTTAGGCCTCCATTTAACCTTATTCCTGGCGGGCTCCGCCGGGACAAGAAACTGGCGGGGGGGGGGGGCCGATTCGGCCCCTCCCCCTGAGATCTCGAGAACGAAGCAAGATAGCGACAAGCGGTAAACGGCATCGGATACGCATGGACAAGGTCTACAATTTTTACCAAGGTCATTTTCAGGTCAGGTCAAAGATGACGTCACAGGGGTCGAAAAAGTCAAAATGGCGGCGCTAGATATGGAGAGTTTTTCTCGAATAACTTTCGAATTAGTCAAGATAGGAACAAACTAAGGGCATCATCGTGATCCTCTCGTCAATACGCATCGAATGATATATATGTTGACCTCGAAAGGTCAAGGTCAAAGGTTGACCTCAGGTCACGTGACCTCGAGGTCATCATGTATATCATTCGATGCGTCTTGACGAGCTGAACACAATGAGACCATCCACGCGTCTGTATCTTGTCCCTGTACGGAGTTATTGCCCAAAAACCTTTGGTGACCTTTGATGACGTCACATGACCTCACAGCTGCCCAACAGCAAAACAGACCTCAAGGTAGTGAAGGTTGATCGTATATGAAGTCATGTATGGTATATGGGGCCATTCCGACCCGTTTTAGTGGTAAAAACAGGGAGTTGATTTTTCCCCCATTGACTTATAATGGGGAGGTCGCGAAACTGACCTGACCTTAGGTCACCGATATCAAAATTCCGAGATATACAAATTGCACATACTGGTACCCTAACTAAAGCCTGAAGAGAAGAAATTGATCGGTCAAAAACTCTAGCTCTGGCGTGATTGCAAACTTTTCTGAGGTAGGGTCACCAAACCGCGTCTGGTGACCTGACCTGAGGTCAGATCAACTCGAAATTTTCAGACATGTTGCGTAGAAGCCTTTTAGGAAAATTCAGAAAATTTGAGCTTCCTAGCTCAACGCGTTTGGGAGAAATAACCAAAAAACCTCAGGGGGGGCTCCTGAGGCCCCCCCCGCCAGGAATAGGGTTAAAACGACGGCCGGAGGGCTTCAGAGTCTCAGACGGGTTATAAGTGCTGATGCTGAGTACCCTCCTGTTTGATCAGCTGCTAGAGTGGGATTGACCTGTTCTGATATGCCTTTACTCTCAGTCGGCTGAGCTGACTGCCTTGTGTCGTTGGTGGAGACCGCACGGCTCTATGCTACTGAACTCAGGGTATCTGTCAGCCTGCAGGGCGGCAGACTGGGTAGGTGGGCTTTATCTGACCATGTCCGTCACGACTCCATGGGCTTTTCAGCCCTGCTCCATGTCCTATATATTCACTGCTCCGCCGCTAAGACAGTGGGCTTCCTTTGATTCACACCATGGTTACGAGATTCCACTGGGCTCCATTCATTACCCCTGGACTACAGCGGAATTCATCCGCGACATACACTGGACCTCCTACAAGCTTCATTTGCAGCCAGCGATTCTTAGTTCTGCCCACACCCCTGGGATTCCTCTAAGCTCAGCAGTGGCTTTGGGCAGTCTGTAGGCGACACTGGACTATCTCTAACGCCATTGAACGGCGTCTGTGAGGCATCGCTGGACACGGCCGTCCACTCCGGCGTGGGGCCGGACCGACCGACTGAGTGCAGCTCGATCAGTGGCGCAATTAGAGGCGCCCGGCGACGCGTCCACCGTCGTGCAGAACTGTCTCCTGAGGAGCGCGGCGCCGCTCTCGACGCCCTGAAGAGCAGTCCGACGTGACCAAGCGCTCTGACCAGGGCCAGCACTCTGCAGCCGATAACACCGGTCCAGTAGTGGGGCAGAAGATGGGCCAATGGCCTGGCCTGGACAATGCTCGACGTTTATTGATCTGGGCACGGGCAATTCCCTGGATCAGGAGATAAAAAATGCAACGCCATGCTTCCTATCCTAGGGATGGCATAGGTAATTACCCTAAAGCTACAAGTTTCATCTCCATCCAACGACACACAATGACCCGTCTCGGTCACTGGGCGACCCGCCGTTCCCCGTCAGGGGTGGGGTGGGGTGGTCGCCGTCGCTGTGCTCCGCCATACTCATTACTGCATCCACGGCCGCCGCGCCGCTGGCTAATCGCACCCACCGGCTAGCAAATCAGATCGGCGTGCCCCCCGCCCGGCGACCCCCCCCCCCCCCGGGGGCGCATCGATGCGCCGGTCAGGTGAGCTGTGTTGCCCTGGCCACGGTCGGTGTACGCAGGCGCCGCGGCTGACGGCGGCAGCGGCGGCGGCGGCGGCGGCGGCAGTGGGGCCGAGATGGCGGGCGGGTCGCCGCCGCCGCCGCCGCCGCCGAGCGCGTCAGACCAGTGGCGCCGCTCGTGATCGCCCGATGAACACGTGTGTGGGGCTGCCGACCTACCTGACCTACCCCTGGCGCAGCCGAGACCTGCGCTATAGGGTGAGTGAGCCGCTCCGGGGTGGGCCCGCCCGGTCACTGACCTCGTCAGGTCAGGTATGGGTCTATTCTGGCAGTGTAACAGGTAAAATACGAGTCTATTCGGCTTCTAAATCAGATGCCAGTTTTGTTAACGAAACATAACCGGCTGTGTCTGTTTTTAGTCCCAAATATCGTGAATAAATTTCGCAAGAAAATGACGCTGAAGTGAACAAGATTGGTTGAAAATGATATTCAAGTAATTCCTAAAAAGAAACTACTAATCGATCCTAAGGCTTATGAGCAATTCATGTGTCTTTTTTTAAAATTAATTTACCTCATGCGATTAATTTGCATTTGCATTTAATTCATTTAATAAGTAAATTTAAATAGACATGCATTTTTAATGAAATTTTCGGAACAGGTGACAAGTTATTAAACTTATGTATGTACGGTTATTATCATTCTAAGGATTCTATTCATGTGAAAGATCCATCATTTATTGGCAAAATACAGATATAATGTTTCATTTAAAATATGTGGCCATCCCCCCCCACCCCCAGCGTGCCAAATTATGAACTATGTTTTTACTACAGATACGTCAAAACGGGACTCGCAGTGTGCAGAAAATATATAATGTACAGGGTGTTTCTGAAAATGGTGACACATTTGTTTTGATATTTGGAGGAATTTACTGCATTTAAATGCACGTGTTCAATACACGAGACGAAGGAATAGTTTTTGGAAATTTGTTTGACAGCATCGGTGCTTTCATTCATCACGCCGTATTACTGACATGAAGGAAAAGGCTAAGATAGTGCATTTTTACTTCGAAACCAATTTAGTTGTTTTGACACAATGGCGCTCATCTTGATCTGGATCTTGATCTGATTTGGACAACCGGATCTGGAGCGAGAAGGCCCAGGACGAGGTCGCAGGTCAGCTGCACCCGCCCCGATGCACTGCATGGTGCGCTGTGAGCAGCACGGGCATTATCAGCCCAATCTGGATCGCAGATGACACGGGCGACGTCCTCACGGTGACGGCGGAGCGCTATCTGCAGGTGCTCAAGAAGTTCTGGACTGCGCTCCAGCGGAAGTGTGTGGACACCAGCAACGAATAGCAGGATGGTGCCCCCCGCTCATGCAGCCACTGTGACCCTATACGGTGGCTACAGGAGCGCTTCGGGGGGGGGGGGGGGGTATCTCCCGAGGCACCCCCACCAGGTGGCCACCGAGGTCTCCGGACCTCACGCCGGCGGACTTCTACCTCTGGGGTCATGTCAAGGAAAGAGCCTACAAGAGTGAGCCCCGAGACATCCCCGAGCTGAAGGCTGCGGTCCGCGCGTGCGTGAGGGCGGTGACGCCCCAGGAGCGCCGCCGAGTTCTGGAAGCAGTGCGCCGTCGGGCTGAACTCTGTTTGGCCAGAAGTGGTGGTCACTTCGACAACCTGCTCTAGGTTCCGGGAAGGGGATCAAATAGTGATCATTGGCGATGGATGTTAATTTCCAATGATGACTGATTAGTTGTAGCCTATGACAATGTGTGTGCGTCAATAAACATAAGAGATATAGGAGGAATAAATGTGTCAGCATTTTCAGAAACACCCTGTACATATGTAGCGTATCTCATATCTGCAACTTGTTGACACACCGTCATGCATGGTAGTGCAGTGGACGCCTGCAGACCAAACTAAGGAAGTCGTTCGTGGATAAGCTGCTAAAGAGCATGCCTTAAGAGCTCTTTTCTCTTGCTTTCAGAACCAAGGAAACATCAATGGCGAAGTCACGACGATCCCCGGAAGGAATCCAATCAACCAGGCGAGAGGACTGTCCAAGAAAAATGGCATCATTGTCAACGAGGTGAGTGCAGGCTTGGAACGAGGGCTTGCAGCTGGGCTTGTAACGCACTGCCTTCTGGCGTTGGTTTTCGGAGAATATGGCAAGGGTGTCACGAAACGTAGGGGTTCTTTCTGCCTTCAGTAGCGGCGGAACACCTTCAATTAAGGGGGGGGGGGCACTGCCGACTTTTGGTCCCATTCTTTCCATGCAACGCCCATAGGGCTAACGTTAAAATGCCAAAATCAAAGAGGGGCACGTTGCCCCGGTGCCTTCCCCGTTCTGCCGCCTATGTCTGCCTTCTATGACATCAAGCTTATTTTGACAACTACTTATATAAATCGAACCGGAATTGCTGCGCTATTTAACCCGCGCCCCACTGGGGGGGGGCTATTTATAGCCCCCCCTCCCGTTTTTCTTCAATAACTTCCAAACCGCTTGACGGATCGACGCCAAACTTTCAGTACCTTCGGCTGCATCAATTTGACACCCTGTGTCAAAATTTGAACTTCGTAGCTGCCATAGGTCGGCCGGAAATGACGTCAGAGTGACGTCATGTTCGTCCGATTTCGACGCAAAACATTGAACCACGGTAATCGCTCCCAAGAGCTCAGTTTTTAAGCTAGATCCAATTTCTTTGCATGAAAGGACCAGAATTGACCGCGCTATCAAACTGCTATCTCGGATTTTCAAAATTTTGAACATTTTGAAAATTTTATATAATAATATTCAAAATTTATATTTTTATATTTTTTTCAAAAAGTTTTTGACTTTTCGGAAAAACCGGAATATATGTGACAAAACGCATGATTATGACTAACTCTAGCAAGTTTTAGCTAAATATCTTCAAAAATGGCCAAGTTATACGCATTATTGCAAAAAATTCACAATTATTAATTTTTCAAATCAATTTTTCAGTACGTATTTGACATCGTACACCAATATAAATGGCACCATCGTGTTCCTGAGCTCAAACTGCATCCAATAGACACCTTTTTTGTTGAAAAATTTCAACTTCAAAATTTGACCTTTTTGACCTGAAAGTGACCTGACCTAAGCTACATTCGACTCAAAATGACCTCGAATGACACAGACGACATCAAATTCGAAATCTATGGCCTAAATGGACCATAAAACATGTGTCACGTGACCGACGCATGATATAATATTTTCGTGACCTGTGATGACCTGACCCTGACCTGAAAATCAAAGTACAAGTTTGGTACCCTCAAGGTATCTAGAGCATCTGCTCACGAGTGTGGAAACCAAAAATGAGCCTGATCTGACTTGTAAGACGGCGGCCAGAGCCCAAAATGTGAACAAGCCAAAGTGCTAATAATTTTTACTTTGACCTGACCTGTGACGTCATCGGTGACCTCGAGGTCAATGAAATTAGGTTTCGCTCGACAGTTTTTCCGGGGCTATCAGACGCCGTTTGAATTTTGACGATCGGCCCAGTAGTTTCGGAGTTAGGAGGGGGGGGGGCTATGAATAGCCCCCCCCCCCCAGTAGGGCGTGTTATACACAGACCCCAGTGGGGCGCGGGTTAAGCTTTCCATCGCTGCCTTCTTATCCTTTCCTTCTTATCTTTTCGGAAGCTGGGGCCTCCATACAGGACGCGCTTTAGCTACAAAATCTGTTTCCAAGGGCTCTGTCCAGCCGAACACGCCAGCTGTGGCCTGTAGGGCAGGGATTCGTTCATGTGATGGCGTAGAACTCCCTGGTATTGGGCGGCGCAGTACATACCTGCGCTGGTAGACTGCACCGCATGACACGGTGACTTCAACTGCAAAAAGGCCAACAGCAACGAATCAATTGGCGAAACTGGATAAGACCGTTTGATTGAAAACGTACAATTACTATTAGAGCCATGTTTCACGACAAGCGTGCTGTACTGTTGACGCTTCATTTTCTTATTTCGTTTATACTATCATATAATGCGTGAATAATCATATGATTTTTTTTTAGCTCACAGTCCGCTGCCGAGTGTTTTGTATCTACGTCTTTTTAACGAAGATAAGACGTTGCCAAGTGGCTGCAGAATGGAATCGCATGCGATTTACTCGACATCTGTCTGAAACAGAATGTAATTACGTGGTTGGCTTCACCTTGTATTATGCAAATGTGTTTTCACATAAGTTATAACCAGGACTGTGCTTGATTCCGCTTGGCTAAATCAAGGCCATTTATGTTAAGTTTCAAATATACCTAATTGAACAGGATTTGATAAGTGAAGAAGATGAATTAGGAACGCCTATTGCTATTTTGAATTCAAGCGAAGTTTTCATTGTTTCTATATTTTGCGCCGCAAATTCGCTATATTGGAAACATGACATACACTTTTTTGAAGTTGTAGTGATCGCCAGTTTCTTTTACCATTCATGGATCTTGTAAATTTATCGATTCTTTGGATTATTTTTACATCACAATTCACAGCCATGCCTTGGGTCGTTATTTTCATCATGAGCAATGCAGGATAGTCATTATTCCCAGTTCAGGACGCCCTTTTAGTGTGTGACCGCTGACCGCGCGCCTCTGCCCTCAGCGGCTGCCGGTGCTGTCCGGGAAGCGACCGCAGCCGAACGGCTCCAGCCAAGGCTCGTCAGGCCGCGGTCTGCCCGTCATCAGCGGTCTGAGTCCCTCTGAACAGGGACACGGCAGCCGAACGGACACCCACGGCCGGCCGCTGCCCCTCAGACCCTCCGGTGAGTGAGTCTGGGACCCCTCAGCAGCCGAACGGACACCCACGGCCGGCCGCTGCCCCTCAGACCCTCCGGTGAGTAGCCCTAGGACCCCTCTCGAACGGACACCCTCGGGAGGCAGCTGCCCCTCAGACCCTCCGGTGAGTGGCCCAGGGACCCCTCAGCAGCCGAACGGACACCCACGGCCGGCCGCTGCCCCTCAGACCCTGCGGTGAGTGAGTCTGGGACCCCTCAGCAGCCGAACGGACACCCACGGCCGGCCGCTGCCCCTCAGACCCTGCAGTGAGTGAGTCTGGGACCCCTCAGCAGCCGAACGGACACCGTCGGCCGGCCGCTGCCCCTCAGACCCTCCGGTGAGTGAGTCTGGGACCCCTCTCGAACGGACACCCTCGGGAGGCAGCTGCCCCTCAGACCCTCCGGTGAGTGAGCCTGTACCATCCGGTTAGTAACCCAGGGACCCCATGGCAGCCACACAGACACCCACGTCAGATCCCTGTTACTGAAATCATCCGGTGAGCGAGTAAGACAGAGATTCTGCCTGTGTGGGAGGGGGCGAGTGGGGTAAAATCAGACCCCCCAGATACGGTGCGATACTGACCCCCTGCCTCTCCCCTTCAGATGCGGTGCGGTACTACGCCTCTTACATGTCCGAGTACGAGCTGACCGAGATCGAGCAGTACGACGAGATCTGGTTCCTCGGGCTGGACGCCAGCAAGGTGGCCGGCGACGAGGCGCTGCAGCAGAACGGCGGCTTCGACGACGAGCACGGCAGCTACGTCAAGGTACGGCATAGTGCGACAGCTACGTCAAGGTACGGTACGGTACGGCAGATACGTGAAGTTACAACATTCAGAACACTACGGTAAAACAATGTGGCTATGTAAAGGTACGGCACAGTTTGGTAAACACATACCGGCCTAAGCATGTTTGGGTGAGCCAGAATGAGTGGCAATGGCATAAGCACTGATCAGTTTGCTCTAATTAAACAGAATTTCGAAATAACAGTGAAGAGCCGGAGAAGGGAATGCAGCTGGAGGCTTCTGATGTGATTTTCTTTTGTTTGTTTGTTTTGTTGGGCTAGGCCCTTTCGGTCCAATTAGACCATTTCAGAGCCGGGAGGATAATAGGATATAGGGGGAGACATTGGTCTGGGCAGGCACCCTAGTGAGTCGCCGGGGCTGAGCCCGTCCAGAGGACAGGCCACCCAACCCCAAGGCACTCACTGCACCCGGCTACGGGGTGCGCTCCCTCGGGAGCAACGGTGCCGCTCCAAGGGAGCAGCCCGCATGAGATAAAGTTGCCTGTCCAGCCCGGAGGGGGGTTGCGGCGTGGAGGAGAAGGATTTCAGTTTCCTGAGGATAGAAGCACGGGACGGTCGTGTGATTTTCGTGTAGGCCAGCAATTTCTAGATCAGCGGGATACCTAAAATGCCTCATGACAGTCCATCTCGCTGCTTCCTCAGGTACCGCACGACCACATCGCGTACCGGTACGAGATCCTAGAGGTGATCGGCCGGGGGAGCTTTGGACAGGTGATCCGCGCGCTCGACCACAAGACCAACACGCAAGTCGCCATCAAAATCATCAGGTCAGTGCTTGGGGAGACTTTCGCCTAATCTAGCCTGCCTTCTGGAAAGAGTTGCAAAGCAAATTAGAGGGAGCTGATTATGCGTTGCATATGTTTCGCCTAAATACCTGAGAAAAAACGGACTTACCTATGCTTCTTTTACTAAGTGCCGCAGAAAAAAAAGCTTGTTGTCTTTGTGGACACTCAATAGTTTGTCTGGGGTCTGCCACTGTCTCTGACGGGTCATGAGTGCTGAGGACATACTTTCGTCAGATGTTGATAGCCGGTGAAGAATCCCCTATTCTCCTGTCAGATAAATCCTGCAGATAAATAAATAGATATGCATGAGGCATAGGCATTTATTTAATGATGAGTTGAACGTTAAAAATATCTACATGACACCAATGTACTCGTATTTGCTATATGTTTGAGTGACATAAAGTGACAAATGTATATTGATATAGACAAGTAGAAAAACACGGAACAAATAGTGCATGGACGCGTTTCGATTATTAAATCTTCATCAGCATGACATAATCACAGAGAAAACAAGATATAGCACACAAAACGATATAGCACATTTTGTGTGCTATATCTGGTTTTCTCTGTGATTATGTCATGCTGATGAAGATTTAATAATCGAAACGCGTCCATGCACTATTTGTTCCGTGTTTTTCCATAAAGTGACAAGTATTGTCATGGTTCATCGAGCTAGATGGCTTACTTCTGTTTTTTTTTTTTCAGGAACAAGAAGCGGTTCCATCAGCAGGCGCTGATGGAGGTGAAAATTCTGGACCACTTGCGGCGCAGGGACAAGGAGGGTGGCTACAACATCATACACATGCTCGACTACTTCTACTTCCGCAACCACCTCTGCGTCACCTTCCAGCTGATGGGGTGCGCGACTTGACCGGCTGGCTGCCCGTGTGGTTGAATAACTCGACATATCATAACTCGAGTAAATCAGGTTAATGTTTGCTGTGCAAGCTGATTTAATGGCTCCGAGACCTGAGTTTGATAATGAAATTATATATTATTTATCATAGATAACATGAATCATGTTACATTATTCATGTTGTCTATGTATTTATCAATAAGCTGCTCATCCCTGCCTCCTGTACTATTTGTTCGTTGAATTGTTGGGAATCCTAGATGCACCAACTGCATATAGCTTTACCGTCTACTTGCCCTGGCTCCGTCTTACCGTTCACCCCGTGCTCACGTCCCGACCGTCCTGCCTCAGGCTGAACCTATTCGAGCTGATCAAGAAGAACAACTACCAGGGCGTGTCCATGTCGCTCATCAAGAAGTTCGCCGCATCCATGGTCCAGTGTCTGCGACTGCTGTTCAGGGAGGGCATCATCCACTGCGACCTGAAGCCGGTGAGAGAACCATGCAGACAGCCGGGAGTCGAGCAGTCGGGGTGTCGTCTAACTAAATGCTTGTATGCTGCACACCTGATATGACATACTAAAAGCCGTCTAAAACTGGTACCTTTTATAAGCATAACAACAGTTAACGCTACTATGCGACATTTCTTTTTGGCGTTTTCATTGCGCACCTACGTTGTCCTGTCTGCTCCACTGTGGCATGGTAAAGACGGTACTTGGCATGTCAAAAGCAATGTTCGGTACCATATTTCGATA
This sequence comes from Amphibalanus amphitrite, assembly GCF_019059575.1. NCBI lineage: Eukaryota > Metazoa > Arthropoda > Thecostraca > Balanomorpha > Balanidae > Amphibalanus > Amphibalanus amphitrite. Next base: position 36,580 of record NW_024883460.1, on the reverse strand, counting down.
CGCACATCAACCTCCACAGGAGAACGTGCTTCTCAAGTCGCGGAGCTCCTCCAGCATCAAGATAATCGACTTTGGCAGCTCGTGCTACACCCACCAGCGCGTGTACACGTACATCCAGTCGCGCTTCTACCGCTCGCCCGAGGTCATACTGGGTCTGCAGTACGGCACGCCTATCGACATGTGGAGCCTCGGTAAGACCCCGCGGGTCGGTGGACTGGCCATACGGGCTGATAGAGAGTCGGTGATTACGGGAAAGGGGCGGGGACGGGGAGAGCAGATGGAGACAGTTAGGGAGAGAGATAGGTGAGAGATGGGAGAGAGCCGTAGCGGACGACGGACACGGAGGCACGGAAAGGTTTTGCGGGCAGGGTAGTAAAAGCTGCCATTAAAAAGGACAGTGCTGAAGCGCGCCATCTGATTAATTTATCTTTTCCAGCTGCTATGAATTGAACGATTAAACAGATGAAGAGCGATCGCGTAGGCTGGTGAATTCCCCATAATCGTCTTTCTATCGGTTGTTTCATCAACGGGACCATCAGATGTTCGATCACCTCATGGACACACCCGATGGACCCGGCTGCCGATCAGCTAGCTCCGGGTAGGTCCGGGCGGTTAGAGGGCCTTGGTCCGGGCGGACGACAGTCACTGCCACCGGCCGAGCTCGCGTCACTGCCATCGGCCGAGCTGGCGTCACGCCGTGCAATACCCGCGTGACGTCCAGAAAGCTGATCCTCCGAGCGGCTGCTCCGGCGGTGATTACGGCCAATGTCGGGTCGATGCGCGCTCAGTGTGGGCGCAGCCCGCAGTGACGGAACGCATCCGGCCGCATCGGGCTGCCGAGCAGGCGACACGGCATCCGCAGCCAGTGTGAGAGAACACTGGCCCCCGGAGCCAGTGTGAGAGAACACTGCCGTTGGTTTTAGTACGGCACGATACTTTTTGAAACGATTAGTGCTGTATTGCATACCTGCTCCATGAGTTGCAACATGGACTCGGACATAATTTCGTTGCAACTGGTAAAGTTTCGATAATCTTCCTCGGAGATGCCGACAATTGACATTCTGCCAGTTCCTCCTGAACAGACTTTGATATCATTAACTGATAATCTCGCTGTCAAAGCCCCTCATTACCCTGGGGAAGTGGTTTCCGATATGGTGCTCTCCGCTGGACTCAGATGACCCTATCATGCATTTCCGCATAGATTCGCTGTGACATGGAAACTATATAACTATAGCAACGGCCGGCTGTCGCTATGGAAAGGGCGGCAGCACTGCCAGGCTTCTCAGGCATTAGAAATGGACCTCGTCTCCTGTCGGCGGCGGCTGCCTCAGCGGCCGCCCTGTGTGGGCGGCGGTGCGGGGGCGGCGCGGGCGCGGGTTTCACTGGACGGCGGTACTGCCGCAGAGCCCTGCACTGCACGCAGTGCCTCTGTGTGCCGCTCTCTGCCGACCCGTCTATTTCGAGCGAGTCATCGATCAGGGATGGAGCGGGACGCTTCGTGTAGTATTAACCCTAGAACGCCTAGGGGGGGGGGGGGGGGGTTGTATCAACCCCCCCCCTGAGGTTTTTTCGAAGTGCACGCTAAACGGCTTGTCGTAGCGGGCTGAAATTTTCCATACCCTCTGGGGCAACCTTTGCGCATCTTTTGCCGAAAAAAAATTGATCGGGTCATGTCAGGTCACGGAGTTATGACGTCATAAGAGGTACAGCCTCCGGCCGGATTTTCACAAACTGAGTGCCAACGCCCGAGGTTTCCTGCCGGTGGTACGGACATCGGTTGATGGATCGTGATGAAACTTCCCATGCATGTTGGGGCAAGTATTGGCTATCATATGGTATAAGAAATTTGACCGGGTCAGGTCAGGTCACGGAGCTATGACGTCACAAGAGGAACAGCGTCCGGTACTATTTTTGAAAAGCGCCCGAACCACTATTTTGCTAATTCTTGTCACCTCAATGGGAATATGCAGCAATATTAGCTTCTATAGGGAGCAAATGGACCTCCCAAATCCAAAAATACAATCAGATTTCAAAAATTTAAATTTTGATTTTTCGAATTTCTGCCGCCGACTGTGACCTTGCCGACTTCCGGCGCTCCCAACGCGCCATTTTTAGAGCTAGGGAAACGAAATACATACCAAACGATAGAGAATTGATCAAGGAACACGATAGTGAAGGTTTCAAGTCGATATTTCCCACCGTTTTGCCGCAATCGTCGCTGAAAGTTGAAAAAAGTCTATTTTTCCGAAAATTTGACCTTTGACCGGTCAAAAGTAGGTCAAATGTTGACCTAGGACCAAAAAATATACCACCAATCGCGAGATCTCGTTGAGAGCAATCCGTTGGTTTTTTCCGCTAAGCTCTACGACCTTCCGTTTCGAAACGCCAAGGGGGGGGGGGTCGTAACAACCCCCCCCCTGGTCGTTCGTGTTATGAGAAATGGCCTGGTCGTGCGAGGGTTAATGGCACTGCCAGCCGGGCCCGACCGATAGGCGCGCGGCTCTCTCTGTCTCGCGCTAAAGAACCTGCACCGTGGCGTCCAGGAAACCGGCTAAAGAATCGTCCGAGACACAGGCTGGGAGACGAGATACCGCAGGTGGGGCCAGGGCTGGAGGGATTCAGCTATTATTCCCCGGCTCGGTGGAATATAGGGCGGAGACATTGATGTGACCGAGTTTCGGACCACACAGACGTGGTCAGAAGCCTTCTAGGATGCTACAATGCGCCGTAGATGTTATGAATTTGTTGGATCAGGTTATAAACATGCCATTTTGGCAACTCGCTCAAAAATGCTAAAACTCGTGTCAATGCCTGGAAAACTTTCTACTTATCACTCATGCACGCGCAACAAAATAATTATCCGTGGCTCGGTTAATCGCAACTTTTATCGTCGACCTTGTTCGGTTTATTTGTTCTTTGAAACGTTTGTGTCTTACAACAATTGAACAGGGCTCTCGCAGGGCGGCTCCACCAGCATGATGAATCTCTAGCTCACCGCGGCCTGTCTTTCTTTCCGCAGGCTGCATTCTGGCGGAGCTTCACACGGGCTTTCCGCTGTTCCCCGGTGAGAACGAGGTGGAGCAGCTGGCCTGCATCATGGAGGTGCTCGACCTGCCGCCCGAGGAGCTCATCGTGCACGCCACGCGCCGGCGCCTCTTCTTTGGTAAGTCCCCGCCCTCCTGCACACGTGGGTCTGCACTGTTCCCGTAACGTACGGCTATCCCGTGACGAACCCGCTTCGACGCCGTTTGCTGAAGCCCATTTCAATAACTTAGAATTGGCTGGGGTATGATTACTACGGGGAAAGTCCCGAGAAACTATCGCTCATCACGAGCTCAAGTGTTTCTGTTCTGAAAGCATAAATAATGAAACCAATGTATTGTCTCTAAGCGCCATGATTGAACTATCACTTAGTCCAAAAGTTATACCTATTGCTCTTACCTGTAATTTTTTTTTACTAACATATTATCATGTGTAGTGCACCCCTGTTTCTATAGGTTTTATAACATTAGCCGCCTGTCGCATCGCTCTAAATAAAAATTTGTTTGACATGTATCGGTGCTACTTTTAGTAGCAAAGCATTTGAGGCCAAGAAATCCTGGAACTTTTAGCACCAACTGACTCAAATTGTTTGCAGGCCTTTACGTATGATGCCGATGCCTTTTTTCAAACTCCATTATCGAGACTTGGTTACTTATTTCACTCCAATGCCGTATTCCTATAACGAAGGTAATGATTGCTCAGCAGAGACGTTCTTTCTCGCTATTTTTGACGGTGCTATAATCATATCGCTCCTTCTGCACCGAGCGTACCCTCTAACCACTAGCCCACCGCCTGAATGTCCGCTGCAGACTCGCGAGGCAACCCGCGCACAATCACCAACACCAAGGGCCGACGGCGGCGACCCGGCAATCGCCCGCTGCCCTCCGCCCTCAAGACCAGCGACGCCATGTTCGTCGACTTCATAGGAAAGTGTCTCACGTGAGTGGCAGTGACCCCAGTGTGTCATACTGTAGTGGACGTTACCGTTTCTTTTTATGCTGAATTACTAGCATCCATCCTTGTCCGGTGCACAAAAGTTACCGTTTTGACCAACTGCTGTGTACACTAGCATATAGAGATGTCAATCGGATACCAACTTTTTGGTATACCGATACCAAACCAGGGCCTCGGCTAACATGTTAACTGGTGGGCCAAATGGCCCACCAGTGACCCGAAATGGCCCACCAGCCTCAAAGATTTGGCCCACCAGTGATTTTCCGAAAAATCGAAGTTTTCCCTTTTTTCACTTTTCAAATTGAAGTAGCAGATCTTATCGTACATTTTCAGGCTGTAAAGTACCCATCGGTGAAACATATTCTTGTGACAAAACTTCAACCTATTGTTTGCAATATCCTCTTGGGTGGACTATAGTAACCACAACTTAAAAAGAAAAAAATCCACCACCTACGTCTTTGCTGTATGATTTTTACTTCGATTTCCATGTGACGTCACAGTACTTCCATGTCCAGTGGTGTCCGGTGTGCTCAACCGGACACCACCGGATATGGAACGGATATTAACGGATGACAAACGGACGTCCAACGGAAACAAACGGACATCACCGGACGCTGACAGTTCTCGTTCGTTTCTCGTCCGTTGGTCCAATCCGGTGAAGTGTGACCGAGGCTTTAGATTTTATGCAATAATCGTGAAAGACGTTTGCCTCTGTCAATTACAGATAGTGTCGGCGGCTTCCAGCCGATCGAGGTCTGCGAAAGTTCTTGCAAGCTTTCCGATCGATCGAGTGGTTGCAGTCACATAAGCATCTGCCGCAGACCAGTCGGTTACAAGAAAAACTACGAATAAAGAACAGACCAGTTCAGACGGTCGGGTATAAGCCTGCGAGCGATCTCAGACGGCTCGTCGATATACACGATATAAGCCAGAGTCAAACTAGAGGTAGTGTCGGCGACTTCCAGCCGATTGAAGTCTGCAAGCGATATTATGCGTCTTCACGACCGGTATGATGCTTGCAGTCACACATCTGACCAGTCGGACGAATTTCGAACCGTCCACAGTCAGCGTTCCAAAAATTTCTCATTTGGGCTGAAGATGACACTCAAGAATAAGAATGGATAATTTTCCACTCTCACATTTTGGGTGGCTAGAATTTTCCATTCAGACACCAAAGAGAAATCTGAAGTTTGGGACACTGTTCACCAAAAGCGTACATACTCGTAACTTAGTTTTTTAGAAAAATATTAGGGTTGCACAGTGCGCTTGGGCTTTTGAGTCAATTCTTTTCCATGCGACACCAATATTCATTTTCAGAGATGTTGGGGCTGCTGCTACAACCCCCTTTTGGGGTTCCTGCTACAACCCACTTTACTAAAGTTGCACTCGTGCTGTTCACAATTCCTTCCGATCCACCCGACAACGCCCGATCCCGTCCGACCGCTTCCGAATCTCCGACTAGTCGGCGAGCGATCCACTCAGGGCTCGCTGATTTTAACATCCGACCGGCCGTAAGTTATCGTCCAAAGTTTTATCTGCGTCAATATTTTGTGCATACTTGTGCGATTTTATGTGCACCGCCGGAGTATCGTCACTGAGAGAGTTGTGGGTCCCTACTCTCTACTCTCTTCTCTCTCTGAAGAGTCGGGGGAGGGGTCGAGGCCCGTTTTTTACATTTTAATATCATCCTGACGTTTTTTTTTTTGCAGAATTAAGTGGCCGAAATCTGGGGAGAAATCGAAAATGGGGGGGGGGGGGCTATGGCTACGAAGGTCAGTCCATGTCGCTGCCCAAGTGGCCCACCAGTCAAAATTCCTTAGCCGAGGCCCTGTACCAAACCGATACCAACTCGGTATTTGGTATTTCAATCCTAATGTGTTTGGTATTTTGTTGGTATCATAAACCCTCGCTAATGTTTAAGAGGCTAAGAAATCGGTAAAAAGTTGGCATTTTCCTCATGTTCCCAAGTTGGTTTGGTTTCGGTATTTCTCCACGGTTTTGGTTGGTATTTGGTTTGGTATCGGTATTCCGATTTTCCGTAATTGACATCACTACTAGTATACATAAGACTGGTATTTATATACCTACCACTCTCTCCACTCCCCATGCTCTGATGTCTCCCCGTTCGCATACACAGGTGGGACCCGTCCCAGCGACTGACCCCGGAGGAGGCTGCCCGTCACCCGTTCCTGGGCGGTCGGGTCAGCTCCCTGCCGCCGCCGCCGCCGGCCGTCCCTGCGCCTGCCGCCGCCGAGGAGCCTGCCTACAGCATCTACAAGATCTACCGCGGCCGGCGGCCGGTGCGAGACGTGGCCGCCGCGCCGGTGGCGGAGGTGGCGGCCGGCCCGCCCGCCCCGGTCCCGGCCGTCAGTCGCCAGGAGAGCAGCGTGGCGCAGGAGCAGGGCGACGGCAGTGAGGCGGCCTCGGTCCCTAGCGCCCCGCCGGTCGGCAGCACCCCGGCCCAGGAGCCGTCGGCGCCGACAGGGGCCAGCGAGCAGCCGACGGCGGCGCCGACGCGGCCCTCGACGGAGGCGACGAGCGAGGAGGGCGGCACCTTCCTGCCCCCGATCCTGTAGGGCGGCCGGCGCGCTGCAGCGGACCGGGCCGGTGTGTTGTGACTCTGTCTCAGGGTGACGCCTCACCTCAGTGTGTCTGATTTAGGTGGTGACCTCGCCGAGAAAGGTTCAACTGTTTGACGCCTGCGATACGGACATGGTGCGCTTTCTGACCCGTCGTTCACCCGCAATGTTTGTTTGTATGACGGTTTCCCAGTGATAGCGCCTCTTTCTGAAGGTTACCGTTTCCCTGTGCGGACCGCGTTTTTAGTGTTTAGATTTCCCGCTGTCTCACAATCCCGATTGTGGAGTAAATCCCTGAGTACACCCTGCGAAAGGCCAGGGTTCTCATTCTAGTGTGGCGACTCGCGTCCTCTCACCGTCAGCAGAAGCCTTGTACCGAACGTGAGGCTCTGGTCGCTGTTCAGCCGGTGAGCGGGCGGCAGGACGGTGTATCGGTGAAGGTGTGGTACCGAGGCAGCGCTGGTAGTGGGACAGGGATGGCCGAGTATCGGACGGTCTGTGGTGAGACTCAGCTAGCGCGTCCCTTCCATCTCCTTCCGTCCCGTCCTGTCCCTTATCCATACTGCCATCCATTCCACGGCGGCCATTCCTGTCCCATGCCCTATCCCGCATCGTCCCTAACCGTTCCGTTGCTCCTCATTCTGTCCGCCATCCTGGTCCCGTTCATACCCATCTCATCCCGACCCTTCCCAGCCTACTCTGTTCCGCTCTGCCTCCTTTGGGTCGCACATGTCGGCTCATTTTCGGCTAGTACGGACGGATGGGCGCTGTTGGAGTCCGTGTCTGAGTCAGTGTCGACCCGACTCCCCTGCCGGCTGGGACCGGAGCAGGATATGTCTGTATGTGTTCTGTGACCGACGCTGTGCCTCCCACTGTGTCCTTTGGCCGAGTCTCCGGTGAGACGGGTCCGACCCTCACAGCCCATACTGCGTACACACGATGCTGCGCCGGTGCCGTGTCATGCAAGGTCACAGCCCGACATTGCGAAGGTGTGATCAGTCGTCAGAAAATATTTTACGGCTTTTGATACGGAAGTACCATTAGTAGAATGTGGTAGAGAAAAACAAATAATAGAAATTTAGATATACCTATGCTAATAACATTGAACCAAAGAACACACCAAAGTATTTAGAGAGCGTGAAAGTGTGAACTGTGATGTATGCATGAATAGGACCGGATATGTGTACCTACTATTGAGCATGCGTGTGTTGTTCTGCGAGCGAGCGTTGGTGTCTTTGGTTCCAGGAAAGGAATATTTTCTCAGACAATAAATAATGTGCATATGAAGTCGTATTATATTTCAGCTGGGGCTCACCTTGGTCAGTGCGCCGTCTGGAGGCTAAATATTTACAGGACCTGTTGTGTGAAACTTCCATATCTACCGCATCGATCGACCACGTTTGTCATACACCTATACCTATTGGCGATACATGTCAAACACATCAAAGGCTTGTAAGGTTTGTATTTGAACATTAATTCACAGCTCACTGGCTAATTGATCACAATGGTGAAAAATGGCCTCACCAGCACACAATGCAGGTGTTCCCTGAGGATCATTTCCGTTCCAAAACTCCTAGAGTACTCCAACCTCTGCACAATATTCTTCCCGACATAATTAGTAATATCTGTAAATCTCGAACGAATTGCCAGAACTCAGACACCGCACTAGGCAGGTCTAGCAGCTCTCGGCCTAAGTAGATAGGGGCATTCGATCGGGCATTCGTTCTGTATCGGGAGATTAGCTAGACACGTCACACTGCGTCCTTCTCACTGAACTCAACAGGCTGTCGCAACCCGAGCAACTCGGAAGCAGCCATGCCAGTAGGCACTGGAGCGACCTGAACCCCGGCTCTCAACAATGCACCGGGAGTGCGATACTTTGTGGCAAGTATCCATTAGCTCTCCGGCTGGCCGGCACGGGGACGGTGAGGCTGATTTCCCTTGAAACATGACCAATATGAGCCGCGTGAAGGTTCGCCGTTATTATTGTTTTATGGTTTACAGCTCTAAACCCTTGCTAAAAGCCTTCGCAATCTACATACTATTACCCACGAATTATATTTTTGTACCAGCATCTGTGCTGTTTTTGTGCTTCATTTTTTTTGTCTTCTGTTTTTTTATGAATGTACTGTTATACTGTATGCTTCACACATTCGTATTTTAGCTGTAGCACTAATATAATCAAAGGTGTGATAAATGCCTGGCTTAATATCTTTCAATATCTTTCACTGGCCCATGAGAGGGGCCAGTGACAGTTTGAGCTTTTGTTTTTCCCCGAAAGAGCGCGTTCAAAATATATGCAACCGAGAAAATATCAGCCCATATCCAATAAAACTCATGAGGTTGTCGCCCCGAATGACACGACGACTGATTCGGTGATTGTACTGCGATATCAGCAATAAGGGAAGATGTGCCCCCACCTGAAATGACAGTCGGTCGACTAAGATGTGCGAAATAAGCGCGTCATCGGTGCTGGATCGCCTCTGTTGACGGCTGCTCCAGCCAATATGACTCACATCTACCAGAATTTAAAAAGTACGTTTGAGATGTCATCAACTGATTCGGTGTGCACCACTGGTTAACTAGCTGAGGCATTTCTGTAGATAGCGTCCCACCGTGGTTAACTAGGTGCGACTTTTCTGTAGCTGGCGAACCACGTCCTAATTAACTAGCTGAGGCATTTCTGTAGCTGGCGAACCACTCCCTGGTCCAGTGCGCACAGGTCGAAGTCGTAGTAGAGGGCCGAGTCCTGCACCTGCCCCGTTCCCCAGAGCAGCTCCAGCACGCGCGCCATCTCCTCGCTGTCGCGTGACGTCATGATCCGGCGCTGGAGCTGCAGCAGCTCCGACAGGTACTCCGAGGTGAAGATGGTGAGGTCGCGCGGCGCCGGCTCGCCGGGCGAGCCTGCTCTCCCGTCGGGCGAGCTGGGCCGGCCGTCGGCGTCGGCAGCGTCGGTGGGCTCCGGGCGGCCACAGGTGGTCGCCAGGTCGGCTGGCGGCTCGTCGGTCCCCCGGCCGCGGCCCGGCCGACCGGGACGGCCCGGCCGCGGCTGGGTCTGGGGTGACCTGGGGTCACTGGTGTTTGGGTGACGGTCGGGTGCCGAGTGCCGGCTGTCGGCCGCCGGAGGACGGGCCGGCGGCCGCTGGGAGTGTCCGCCGGCGGAGCACTCGGCACATCGATCGCCACTCGAGCGCCGCCGGTCGAATCGATCGGCGGGGGCGGCAGCGTCGCTGGGCCGCCGCCCGGCCGGCCAGGCAGCGCCGCTCGGGCACGAGCCGACCGCGGCTCGGGCCGGTCGGGCAGCGCCGCGCCGCTGCCGCTCGGCTCTCGGAGCAGCCGAGCTGTCCCCGCTCGCCGTGCTGGCCGAGTTGAGCCGGTCCCTGTGCGTATCCCGTCTCCGAGCCCCAGCCCACCGCGTGGTCTGGCCGTCGGCGGAGTCGGAGTCGGAGTCGGAGTCGGAGTCGGAGTCGGTGTCGGAGTCGCTCAGCCTATCAGTGGTGAGACGTGAGCGGTGGCGACTCGATCGGGGGTTGCACGTGGTGATCGGTTCGGGCGGTCCTAGGTAAAAGTCTCCCTCTGGTATTTTCTGCCGCCGAGCGGAGGGCGGTGACCTGGGCGAGCTCAGGGGAGACAAGGGAGACAGCGGAAGCTCGGGAGACAGCGGCGGAGACACGGAGAGCGGAGACATTGGTGAGAGCGGCTCCAGCAGCTGCGGGAGCAGCGGCATCTCGGCGGCCCAGAGCAGGCCGAGCGGGCCGGCCGCGCCGGCCGATTCGGGGGTGGGCGGCGTCTCACCCAGCCGGGTGGTGGTGGTGACGGCTGGGGAGCCGGCCGGCCCCGGGCGGCGCCGGCCGCGGGGCGGTGTCGGCAGCAGCGGAGGCCGCCGCCGGCCGCCGTCACCGGACGCCGCGGACCCATACCTCCAGGGGTGTCCCCGGCAGCCGGGCGGCGGGTGCTGCAGCCAGCGCGGGGGCGGCACGGCAGACATCGGCCGGTCCCGGATCCTCTCCTCTCTCTGTCGGTAGTCAGAGCTCTGGCTGGTGAGCCGTGAGCTCCTTTGAGAAGGTCGCCAGTGCTGCTGCGCGCTCCAAACATTGGATGTTTTATAATGGTTTGCTTCTGAGAAGCTCTCCAAAATGCCCGGAGAGTGAACAGATTGATCTGGAGAGTTCCACGACACCACGGACTGGCGCGATCTTTTCATTGCACGATCTTCTGAGAACGAATCGTATCCTCTTTTGAGTAGCGACTTTTCATCAGAGCTTCTCGCGTCTGACGGAAACATATTCAGACCTTCTGGGTTGACCTCTTCACTGTGTGTTACCCGCTTTTCACGGATATGGTTTTTGTTTTTATCTCTTCTGTCCAAATAGTAATGATCGGGTCTGGTTTTTGTTTTAGAAAGCCGTTCTGCTTTGGTTATGTCAGTCCCTCCAAAGCAAGTAAAATTCTGACTTTTGCTGGTCAGAATTTCGTCCCTGACTGTAGTGATTGAGCAGTTTTCTGCCACGTCGACCCTTTTCCTCATCACATACAGGTCACCTTTGTCCGAGAAGGACGTCTCCGTTCTCTGTACCCGGCACCGCGAGTTGGCCTGCGCTGCGATATTCAGTGTCACCTCCTCCTGGGCCAGGTCGGTGCTCTGACTGAGGGTGTGACCGGAGCAGCGCGGGCGGCGCCGCTCGGCCACCCGAGCCGAGTAGGACAGGTTGAGCCGCCGGCCGGACCCGGCCTCCGCCCGCCCTCTGCTGACAGAGTCGCAGAGCACCCTCTGCTCAGAGGTGCGCTCAGCTCGGCTGCCACCTGAGTCACCGACGGAAGGTGAGCGGGACCGCCGCGGCGCCTGTCCCGGCCCCTGCGGCCTCGGTGGCGCCCCCTGGTACCTGCCGGCGCCCTCTGCAGGTGGCGCCACCTGAGCCGACCAGGGGTCATAGTCCCTCGGTGGCGCAGCGTGCGGACCTCTACCCAAAGAACCGAACCTCTGTCTGACGGGCCGCTTAAAAGGGCCGCTAGGCGTGGGCCCGGAACCGAGACGGGCGAGCCGGCCCACCGGCGGCCTGGGCCGGGGCTCGGCCGGTGCCTGTAACAGGTCAGGGAGCGTCAACAGCGGTGGACCCGTGTCGGACGCACACAGGACGGGCACGGGTGCGGGATCACGGCACCATGACCATGCAGCCACGAGGGTGAGCCGGTGGTACAGTGTGCCACAGTCACTGTCAGAACGACTCGTTCTGAGGACAACGCAAGACCTGGAAGGAGCCGGGATTGAACGGTTTAGTGCTGCGGTGGAACCATGCTGAGGTAGCAGGTGCCGTCGAATGTGTTGGATGTATCCAGTGTAGGAGCTATGAGTCTATAGCACATCAATCAGAGTACAAAAAGGGTAACAAATAAACAGGAAACTAGCTCGAGATAACCACCGAACTAAGACTCACCGAATGTTGCCGAAGCAGGCCGGGAGCGGAGCCGGGAGCGGAGCCGGGAGCCGCGCTGTGACCGGAGCCGGGAGCCGACGCGCAGCTCCCGGGGCTGGTGAGCGGCGACGGGAGCCCGTCTGACCGGCGACTGATGCTCCCCGGAGCCGGAGAGAGACGCGAGCCGTCCCAACTGACGGGAGAGCACAGCGAGCCGCTTTGACTGGGGGGCCGGCCGGCGACCGACTGTGGGACAGAGACCAGCGTCAGCGACCAGCTGCGCGACAGATACCAGTGTCAGCGACCGACTGTGGGACAGAAACCAGTGTCAGCGGCCGGCTGTGGGACAGAGACCAGTGTCAGCGGCCGACTGTGGGACAGAGACCAGTGTCCGCGGCCGACTGTGGGACAGAGACCAGTGTCAGCGGCCGGCTGTGGGACAGAGACCAGTGTCAGCGGCCGGCTGTGGGACAGAGACCAGTGTCAGCGGCCGGCTGTGGGTGAGAGACCAGTGTCAGCGACCGGCTGTGGAACAGAAACCAGTGTCAGCGGCCGGCTGTGGGACAGAGACCAGTGTCAGCGGCCGGCTGTGGGACAGATACCAGTGTCAGCGGCCGGCTGTGGGACAGAGACCAGTGTCAGCGGCCGGCTGTGGGTGAGAGACCAGTGTCAGCGACCGGCTGTGGGACAGAGACCAGTGTCAGCGGCCGGCTGTGGGACAGATACCAGTGTCAGCGGCCGACTGTGGGTGAGAGACCAGTGTCAGCGGCCGACTGTGGGACAGAGACCAGTGTCAGCGGCCGACTGTGGGTGAGAGACCAGTGTCAGCGGCCGGCTGTGGGACAGAGACCAGTGTCAGCGGCCGGCTGTGGGACAGATACCAGTGTCAGCGGCCGACTGTGGGTGAGAGACCAGTGTCAGCGACCGGCTGTGGGACAGAGACCAGTGTCAGCGGCCGGCTGTGGGACAGATACCAGTGTCAGCGGCCGACTGTGGGTGAGAGACCAGCGTCAGCGACCAGCTGCGCGACAGATACCAGTGTCAGCGGCCGACTGTGGGACAGAGACCAGTGTCAGCGACCGACTGCGGGACAGATACCAGTGTCAGCGACCGACTGTGGAACATACCAGTGTCAGCGGCCGACAAAGGGACAGAGACCAGTGTCAGCGGCCGACTGTGGGTGAGAGACCAGTGTCAGCGGCCGGCTGTGGGACAGAGACCAGTGTCAGCGGCCGGCTGTGGGACAGATACCAGTGTCAGCGGCCGACTGTGGGTGAGAGACCAGTGTCAGCGGCCGGCTGAGACCGGGTAAGAGGCAGTGGGAGCCACCACCGCGGTCATCCGCCCCCCTCGTCGGTTCGCGCGAGTTGGCGCAGACCCTCGTCGGTGCGCGGGATAACTTTTGACTCAAGCAAGCCACGACATTACATTTACCAGCATCGTGTTCCTCTCGTCGAGACGCGTCGAATGAACTATTCCCTGACCTTGAAAGGTCATTTTGAAAATTTTACCACAGGTCAAGGTCATGACCTGACCGGGAAGGGTCATGGACTATTTTTTGCCCCCCTCGTATCTCTGAACCTACTGAACGGATCCACAAAACAAACGGCGTTCGAAAGCCCAGTCAAATTTGTCGAGAGAAATCCAATTTCATTAACCTCGGGGTCACCGATGACGTTACAGGTCACGTCAACGATAAAATGCTTTGCCGGTCACGGGTCTTTTAAACTTTCGATCCAAATTATCACCGGTGAACCGGGCGCGGGCAAGGTGGCGTGGTGGCCGTCCGTGGTGTCATTTGCAACAAGGACTGCTTAGAGGAGCACCCGGGCCCATAGCCACCCATTCATCCATTCGGACAAAATTTCTGAAAAAAAAATGCCGGACTCTCCCCTTGCTTCCATCCCTCAGAGTCTCGGTGATACGTTAGCTGTCCGTGATCGTCACGAGACACACGATTGGGTTGAACTTGGACTATAGTCTGGGTTGAACGTGTGTCGTCGAGCGGACAGAGCTAGACCAATGGATATCCCTTCAGTATACACTGCCTAAGGGGTGGAGGCGTTCAAAAATGCCTATGACGTTACAGCCCTGCCTCCGCTCCCATCTTTAAATTCCATCTTTAATCTTGAGATCAGCTTTTGGCGTCTAAAATTTCAGACCATGTCACTTTCGAGACATTCGGGCCGACGCAGCATGACCATTGCGTGTGGATGATGTATGAATACTGTGCGGATAATGTGGATGATTGATGTGGGATGGGCTGCTGAAAGTTTGGTGGCGAATAGGAGACATAAAAAAACAAAGACAGTGGAGCTCGACATCGTTCCTCTCTCCCTCGCGCTTTCGGACGGGGATGAACAGACAAGTGCTCAGTACAGTACTGTTGAGTGTTGACCTGCTCTGGTCCTTTCATTGCTGTTACCTGAGTGGACAGAGTCGATCGGGAGCTGACGAGGCCGGAGGTGGTGTGCCGCCGGAGGCTGGTCAGCTCCATCACCCGGTCAGGTCGCTGGTGACCCCCGGCAGACGGTCCCCTAGGCGTGCGGTCCCGGTCGGGTCGCTGCTGACCCCCCGGCAGACGGTCCCGTAGGCGCGTTCCCGGGAAGGTGACCTGCGGCGGCCCCTTGGACAGACCGTCGCAGGTAGAGGTGGCACTGAAGGTGGCAGCTTCTGGAGTAGTCTACTCGCGCGGCCCAGCAGGGCAGTTATTGGCTGCACCTGTCGCACTTCTCCGAGACGGTTCACCTCCCTGTCCCAGCACGGTGCTCAGCTCGGGCTCCGCCGGGCCTCCAGAACAACACCAAGCTCGAGATCACAGCTTCCGACCGGTCTCACCCACTGCCTGAGATCACTGATCGCTCCAAGCACAGTGCACTGCCCGGTCGACCACCGCACCTGAGATCTGGAGGACGGGGGCTGATGGGCGGCACCCGGCTGCGCCCGCTGTACCCCGGTGGACCGCGCCGGCGCTGTGCGTCGCCGCCGCCGTCTGACCCGGCTGGCGGGCGAGTCTCGCGCCGGCCGCAGCCCGGGGCAGCGCGGCACCTGGCCGGCCGCCGCCACCTCCGACCGACAAGGTCGACCGGCGGCCACCGCCGTGAAAGTGACCGCGCCGCCCCCACCCCCGCCCCGCCCCCGCCGGCCGCGTAACCAGAGCACGGGCGGCGCGCGTGCACCGTGCGGCCGAGCCCCGGGTCACTAGTCAGCCTGCAGCCAGGTCACCGGTAACCAGGGTCAGGTCAGGGCACTCCACCCCCACCCCCACCCCCGGTCACCTGTTACCGCCCCTACCCCAGTTCTGGTCACCAGTGTGTCCCGTGTAGACACATCAGGTCACATATCCCGAGAGGCGCGTCCTTCGGGTCAGGTCAGCAGTTTTCTCTATTGCGAGCTACATAAGTCGCCGCTTCCGAGTTGGTTCACCACCGTTCGGTGCTTCTATCCTCAGGATACTGAAATCCTTTTCCTCCACGCCGCAATCCCCTCCGGGCTGGACAGGCACCTTTATCTCATGCGGGCTGCTCCCTTGGAGCGGCACCGCTGCTTCCGAAGGAGCGCACCCCGTAGCCGGGTGCAGTGAGTACCTTGGGGGGGGGGGGGGGCTGGTCGGCCTGTCCATTCGGACAAGCTCAGCCCCGGCGACTCTCTAGGGTGTCTGCCCAGACCAATGTCTCTCCCTAATTCCTATCATCCTCCCGGCTCTGCAATGGTCTTGTCAGACCGAAAGGGCCTAACCCAACAAAACAAAAACAAAACAAAGTTGGTTCACCAGTCTGCCGTGTCAGGTCAAAGGCATCGGGTCACGACCAGCTCAGGTCACCGGTATCAGGTCACTTCCAGGCTAGGTCATCGGTAAATGGTCCGTCGTGTCACTGCAACGTCGGTATATCCCTCCCAGATGAGTATCTAATTGGGTGAGCGGGGATTCCCGTTCCCGGTCGGGTCTTCACAGATAAATGTGCATTGCAGGTAAGGTCACGGGCGTGCCTTCTAGCAAAGGTCGTCTCTTGCGGCTCTCGGTGACAGAAAGGTAACAGGAATGTGTTTTCTGAGGTGCCTGACTCGGTAGCGTTCGCCATTTGTGTTGTTTGTCAATGTGAATTGCACGATATCTTCCGCCAATGACTATATATGGTAGCTGTAAGCATTACTATACGCTCATTTACGAACTACTTTGGAAGAAGTACCTCAACTTTTGAAAGTAACTAACTAGACGGATCAACTATAAATTCAGTGCATGCTTCCTTTGCAGTTTTGATTCAATGCATCTACACATTTTAACCCTCGCATGTGTAGGGGGGGGGGGGGTCGGATGGACCCCCCCATGGTTTTTCGCGAATAACTCGCGTAAAAAGCGGCCGATCGCGACGAAACTTTCAGTACCCTCGCATTGATCAATTTTACACCTACCCTGAAAATTTCATGACCCTGACCCAAATGACCTTTGACCTGTGACCTCTTTTCCGAGACCATGTTTGGCCGGAATCGCGATTTCGCGTATGTCGGCTCCAGGGGGAGGCACTCGCCTTGGCCGTATATGGGCCAGAATGTCTAACGATTTCCGCCATGTTGTGTATACCAAAGTCTTGAAAAGTTGATCACTGCAATCAAACTGCAAGCATGAAGCAGCAGCACTTTTGAGTAGTGTACCTCTCACTAAACTGCACCTCTGCTACCGTACATGCAATTTATATTTCTGGTATACACAACATGGCGGAAATCGATAGACAAAAACAAGTCACCAATGCTCCTTCCAGTATATATTAGAGTTCAGTGGTCGGCTCGCACTAGCCGCGTGTTTGCAAGCTTTTCGTGGTTTCAAACGTTCAAACATGTGATTTGATGTTACTCCCGTGTGTGTCAAGGTCACCTGAAGGTCAGGTCAGGTCATTGACCTTTGGTGACCTCGGGTGACCTCGGGTCACTTTTTCGAGTTTTACATGTTTCTAGGCTAGTTTTTGGAGCTGAATTCGAATTTAGCAACCATTTGAACATTTACGAAGTAGTTTTGGTGACTTCGTAACATGTTACGAAGCTGTCAGAGGCGGTTGACACGTACTACGAATACCCGTCACGACGCCTACTGGTTGACCTGACCTGACCTGACCCGACCTGGTCTAAATGCTTCAAGACATCATCTGTGATCAAAACTAACACGATATTCGTGATCAGCACCCCGAAAAACCCCTTAGCAGCCACACTTTACGACTTTCTAACAGGTCCCGATTTTCCCGACTTTGGGTCATTGACCTGACCTGGAAGGTCAACCAATGACCTAGGACCTTAAAATTGGGTATCATCGGCTTCCTCTCGTCACGGGCAACACGCTCGTTTTTTCCGCGAAGCTCTAGCTCGATCAGGGGCCAAACGGCAAGGGGGGGTCCAACCGACCCCCCCCCCCTACACATTAGAAGCTGGCAAACGCCGCACACATGCGAGGGTTAACCCGCGCCCCGTTGGGCTCTGCCGAGCAACGCGCCCGGTTGGGGGGGGGCCATTTTGGCCCCCCCTAAGATCTCGAGAACCACGCAACATAGCGACAAGCGGTAAACGGCGTTGGATAGCCCCAACGGGGAACTACCTTGTGACCCAATTTTATTGACCTAGGTCAAACCGATGACGTCACAGGTCAGGTCAAAGGTCCAATTTTCACCGTTTACAGGCACTTCAAGAAATGCGTTGTAAAATCGAGTAAAATGCATTTCATTGAAAGTCATCGATGGGGAAATGTTCTTCAAACACATATTTTGCTATTTGAGGTCACTGATACCAGGTCAGGTCACAGAGGTCAGGTCACGGGGGGGTCACAATATGAAAGTATCGTGTGATACATGTTTTATGGTCCATTTTACATGACAAATGCGATTATATGGGTCAGGCAGCCTTTGGGGCCAGCTTAGATCACGTTTTGGTCAAGGTCAGGTCAAGGTCAGGTCAAGGTCAGGTCAAATTAGGTCATATTTCAAAGTTAATATTTTTGCATAAAATGGGTATCGAATCGATGCAGCTCGTCACGGGGAGTTCAATGGTGGTCTTTGTTTTGCCGTACGTGGTCTAGAATTGCTAAAAATTGAGTTCAAAAATTTGACGTCATCATTTTTGAACAGTTTTTTCGCTATAACTTGGCCAAAAAACGAGATATCGATCTGAAATTTGGTATGTATATAGAAGAGCACTGGGACTATCACATATATTCCGGTTTTTTCGAAATTCGGAAAATTTTTGGATTTTTCCAAAGTTTTTCTAAAAAAATCAATTTTTTGAATTTTTTTTGGTCAAAAACCAAAAATTTTGAAAATCCGAGATAGCAGTTTTGTAGCGCCGCTTTTTGTCTACTAGACCATAAAAAGAACTTTGAAATTGCTTGATAACTGTAGATTTGGTGAGCGTTTCAAGATTGCATGTTTTTTGCTCATTTTTGCTCGAACATGACCTCAGTTTGACCTCAATAACTCCTGACCTAAGGTGACCTAAGACTTGAAATTTGGTGTGAAGGTGTCAAATTGATGCCCGGGAAGGTACTGAAAATTTGGCGGCGCTGCGCGCCGCCGTTTTCTTGTTATTCAAGAAAAACCACAGGGGGGGGGGGGCCAAAATGGCCCCCCCCAACGGGGCGAGGGTTAAGCCAATTATCGTCTTAAATTGATTAAAATGCCACCTTTGGGTACATTACATTTATCTTCCAAGCATGGTTCTCGACTTGAATGCTCCCAAAATATAGAAAACTGCACAGACTGGTTATGATAAAGGTCACCAAACCACTTTCGATTTTATCCATTCTGCCCGTCCTGTGTCTGCAGATATTGCGCAACTGTGTCCGTTTTAGCACCCGCTGGGAGGCTGTCGGCAGTGGCCTATTTACCGCGCTGAGTTAGTGTTGCACGGCCGCACCCTGCCACTGGGGCCTGATCATGTGCTCTGCACAGGCGGGTCACGACGCGCCGCACCTCGGCTGGCGGACCGCCCTGCACCGGTCCACGGTCCGTGCCGTCTGTGGTCCGTGGTCCGTGGTCCGGGCACCTCTCAGCTCTGCCCCCGGCCGGCCGGCCCCTCCCGCGGCTCCACGGGGTGACCCTTCTCTCCCCCATGGTCACACGTCTCTCCCATGGTCTCACGGCCGCCGTTCTGACACCCCCCCTCCCCTGCCCGACCCAGCCGATCTGATCTCGACTGTTGCGTCACCGGTCGGTCGGGCGGGGTGGGGGGGGGGGGGGCGTTGTGAAACAGCCACCAGGCTCGGTGGACCGGCCACCGGCCGACGAAATGTGGCCCGCCTAAAAACCGGACACCTTTATGGAGCGCCGTGCAGTTTAACACCGGTCTCGGTTTTTACCACCCCGCTGTCAGTGGGGCTAGGAGAGGGGATATAATTTGAGCCCCAGGTAAATTGGGTCACTGGGGGCATGGCAGGTAATGAGCAGTAGACCGCAGGAAAGACGGCTAGCTATTCAATTAGCTGCAACTATTGAAAACGCCTTTTAATTACATGACACGTTGATTTTTCACATTATGCTTTAAAAAACGTTAAGTATTTCGCAGAAATACGGGCATTTCTTTTCAAAATGCGTTTTCGTAAAAAAGGTAAATTGGAACTTCCAATAACCTCCACGCCTTGACCTACAGGGTGCTCGGAAAAAATTTGACACTTCAACAAATCTGTTGAAAATCCTCAATATCTCAGGAAGTAGACGATGGTTTTTGTTATCCAAACCGCAGCGATGACGATGCCTAGTTTGAATCGTTGAATTTACTTATCTTGCAAGCAAGAACAGAAGGGAGATGCGGAAATAAATTTATCGTTTTACATGCGCTTGCAATACAAGCCCAAAAAACCGGCGTCAGTTACGGACTCGCTTTATGAAACGAGGCCAATAGCCCAGCTTACTTAGTTTTCAATGCATTCATATAGTTATAATTACCGGGTGGCCCAAAAAAAACGTTCCGAACTTTGGAGGCCTATATCTCGAATTCGAGCGCAAATAACGAGCAAAAATTTTCATCAAGTTTGCGTCACTTCTTTGCGCATTGGTATGCCAAATTATAACACTGTACCATCATTTTCAAGCCAGCAATCTTATGTTGAACTAAGTAAGACGTTTTTGCTTTTTTTTGCCGTTGTTGAACGGAAGTAATGATTGGCTTAGACGTACCATGTTAGAAAAAATACAAAAATAGAACAACGTGAATGATACCAGTGTGTGTGTTGCTATTTTAGATATTTTTGTCACACTTATGTGCCAAATATTCAAATACTAAGCCAAAGTTGTGTTAACCTCGCACGACCAGGCCATTTCTCATAACACGAACGACCAGGGGGGGGGGGTTGTTACGACCCCCCCTGGCGTTTCGAAACGGAAGGTCGTAGAGCTTAGCGGAAAAAACCAACGGATTGCTCTCAACGAGATCTCGCGATTGGTGGTATATTTTTTGGTCCTAGGTCAACATTTGACCTACTTATGACCGGTCAAAGGTCAAATTTTCCGAAAAAATCAAACTTTTTTCAACTTTCCGCGGCGATTGCGGCAAAACGGTGGGAGATATCGACTTGAAACCTTCACTATCGTGTTTCTTGATCAATTCTCTATCGTTTGGTATGTATTTCGTTTCCCTAGCTCTAAAAATGGCGCGTTGGGAGCGCCGGAAGTCGGCAAGGTCACAGTCGGCGGCAGAAATTCGAAAAATCAAAATTTAAATTTTTGAAATCTGATTGTATTTTTGGATTTGGGAGGTCCATTTGCTCCCTATAGAAGCTAATATTGCTGCATATTCCCATTGAGGTGACAAGAATTAGCAAAATAGTGGTTCGGGCGCTTTTCAAAAATAGTACCAGACGCTGTTCCTCTTGTGACGTCATAGCTCCGTGACCTGACCTGACCCGGTCAATTTTCTTGCACCACACGATAGCCAATGCTTGTCCCAACATGCATGGGAAGTTTCATCATGATCCATCAAACAATGTGGGTATCACCGGCAGAAAACCTAGGGATTCGGCGCACACGTTTGGTAACTGTCGGCCGGAGGCTGTACCTCTTTTGGCGTCATAACTCCGTGACCTGACATGACCCGATCAATTTTTTTCGGCAAAAGATGCGCAAAGGTTGCGTTAGAGGGTATTGAAAATTTCAGCCCGCTACGACAAGCCGTTTAGCGTGCACTTCGAAAAAACCTCAGGGGGGGGGGGGGTGATACAACCCCCCCCCTAGGCGTTCTAGGGTTAATGGATGCCATTCGTTTCAACACAAGTCCTGTTTCGAGGCGAAGCCGAGTGGCACGGTGCATGGGTACTGCTGATCGCCCTCCCTTCAAGAAGATCAAATAGTAAATCGACCGGATAAGGAAAAAGCTAGAGGGAATGTGTTACCCTGAGGCCTGAACCTCCAGTGAGACTAGTTGCCAGTAGCAGTTATGGCTGTAAGCCGTGGTGCCGAGATGGAAGTGGCCCGTTCACTCACATTTTTGGTAAACATTAGAGCAAAAAAGTGATTTTTACATGGCATGCTAGAAACACGTACCATTTAAAAAGTAATTGACCGAATAACATGAAAATCATACCAGTCACTGAAAATATATGCCAAATTGACTATTGGAAGTTTCAATGTTGTATCTTTATAACTTTCTGAGAAATATTGATTTAAAATTGGGAACGTTTTTTCTGGGCCACCCGGTCTATATATATATATATATATATATATATATATATATATATATATATATATATATATATATATATATATATATATTATATATATATATATATATATATATATATATATATATATATATATATATATATATATATATATATATATATATATATATATATATAAATACAGGGTGTCCCATAAGTTCCTTCTCACCTAAATTTTTCTTTAAGAGGCTCTCTTATTTAAAGCCACGCTTAATTTATTTTGTAACTGAGCTTTTGGGGTTGCCATGGCAACTGTGAATGTGCTCCACGGTAACTAATTCGTCTAGACAAAATATTTTTTGCCAGAGAGTTCACTTCCTGTGGAGACGGCTTACGCCGCAACATAGAGGTCTCCGATACGGGAACGTCTCGGTATTTAGACCGCACTGGGCCATTCACGACGGTTGAGGGTGATTGAGGCCATCCAGTATGTAGCCAATGTCTGTCGCTAACTGGACGCACAGTCAACAAGTGACGCCGATGATTTGTCGGGAGTCAATCGCTGCAAGTTTATGCTCTCTTTTTGTCAGCTTTCACGAGTAGAGATTGCAATCCCGGAACGTTTTGCCAATCCCGGGATCCCGAAAGTTTCTATTTCGGGATCCCGGGATCCCGGGATCCCGGTCTTGTCAATGAAGGTCGTAAGAATGTTTTCCTACTGACATATTTTGCGTCTTTTAGCTTACCACAAACAAAGAGTCAACCAAAAGTCATCCTTAGACCATGTCATTTGCATTAAAAACGATTGAATTTGCGAAGGAAACGCGTCGATTTGATTAGCATGTATTCCCAATTGGCCTTTATAAAACTGTGCATCGACCAATGCGTTTACTATCTCGTCATTAAGACGGGTTCCAGCACATCCACGCCTCACTCACTATTCGTCTACGCTACTCGTAGTTAGCACGACAGTTTTAAGCCATTGCTGTCTATTTTACTTGCTGTCTTTTTTAAACTCGCGACCAGTGTACGCCAAATTTGGCAGCTCCCTATTTCACAATGTTTTTAAGACGTCGACTTCACCGCCTTCCGGTTCCGCTTTCATCACTAATGTTTCACAGACTTTGCTCTAATGTCACTTTGAGGGCAGAGCCACTGACTGGGAGAGCTCCACTCTACCGTCTTCAACGTTTGAATCAATGAGCTTTGCCGTCACTTGCGTGACATCTGTGACATTTTTCTGCGACACGTGCTCAAAGACTGTCTTGATGACCTCTTTTGTTTCGGCCACGGACGGACAAGTCAGAATTGCTGAACGATTCGTGATCCTGATAAAGATGTTGCAGCACTGATGCTGCATTTTTTTTGGCGTTCGGAACCCTTTTTCGTACACATTAAGCGGCTTATCCGCTGTGGGTGATACCCGGGAGCTACCAACACGGTCGATTGTGGACGGCCGATACGGGGTGCCAGCTAAATAGTTTCTCTGCTTTATGTCACGCAGCACCATGAACAGTGTAAACAAGACTCATGCAGCGGCTGCATTCTTTTTATGGTGAAAAACTGATTTTTTTCGGGATCCCGGGATTGGCGGAATTTCGGGATCGGGATCGGGATTAAAATCCCGCCGGGATCCCGGGATCCCGATCCCGGGATTGCAATCTCTATTCACGAGTGAGCCATGTGGCCAAAACTGTGTGGCGCCAAAATGGCCGTCAA
This sequence comes from Amphibalanus amphitrite, assembly GCF_019059575.1. Lineage (NCBI taxonomy): Eukaryota > Metazoa > Arthropoda > Thecostraca > Balanomorpha > Balanidae > Amphibalanus > Amphibalanus amphitrite. Next base: position 13,241 of record NW_024883460.1, on the reverse strand, counting down.
AAAGGTCTTAGCGTTAGAAAGTTGGTAAACAGGCTTTTCAGGATGTATTACCAGCTGTCTAAGAGTATCATTTCGGGGTACCTAACTCAAGGTGACTTAAGCTCTACTTACCGGAGGGCTCAAAACAGTCAAAAACGTCTTAAAATGGCCAAACATGTGTTTCGTTATGCCTGAGGCTAAAAAAACTGAAGGGTCAATGACATCAATGTGGTCATCTGGACTACCTAGTCCGTGCTCGAGATAAAACACCCGTCCAAACCCCAAAACGGTCCCATATGGGCGACGGAAAAGGCCTTTGTGTCATCCAGCTTTATTCCTATGCAAAAGGCCAGGGTCACGGTAATGTGGGGTAATATGCGTCCAGACACTGATCACGTTGCGAATGATGCTCCAGAAACAGTCTTGGGACGCAGAATGCTTCTCCAAGAAGATCTAGGAGGAGTTTCAGCTTTCTAGCTTAACTTGAACCGCAAGTATGACCACATTTTTTTTTAGTAGAAAATGGCATCCGGGAGGTCGTAGGCCCATCTTCAAGCAAGACAGTGCATCAGTGCAGAGGTCAAGCAAAGCATAAAAGCAGTGCCAGGAGACTGTGATAGGCGTGTGTGGCAAGATCACATCCCAGGCAACTCATCAGATCCAAATTTCATAAAAATGTGTTGGGAATATTGAAATCGAGGCTCGTCGAAGCGAAGCGGTGTTCCAGCATTGAGGAGCTCACGGCGCATGCCAAGTCGGTCTGGGCTAACTTCAAGCCTGCTATGCTGCCAAACATGCCGGTTGGCATGTCGCAGCATGTAGGTATTCATGTGTTTGCTTATGAAATGGGGAGCACATTGAGGGGTTATAAACATATCAAAACGCAATGTACTATGTTTTACATGCAAATAAAAGGTGAGAACGAACTTATGGGACACCCTGTATATATATATATATATATATATATATATATATATATATATATATATATATATATATATATATATATATATATATATATATATATATATATAATTTAGGGTGGCACTTAAAAATCAATTTTTGATTTTTAACGCGTGCGGGTGGTTTTCCGGTTCCATTCCCGTAGAAAATAAGGGAGGCAAATTTTTATGGGAAAATATTGATGTTTAGAGGTTGCGAATCAAGATCAAAATTGAGATTTTGGTAGCAGATTTCAATATCATTAAAATCGTTTCTGACTTTCCTTTTACGCTGTAATCGGATGATAATAAGGTATTTCTTAGTCACTTTCATATTGTTTATTGATATTTCATGCAGCTTCGGTCACACCAGAGCGCTGGTCTATGTACTCCACTACTCCAGTTCCTCCTCTTTAGTAGATTATTGGCGCCTCATTGGAGGGAGGGGTATCATGGGCAACGGGCACCCAGATCCCTTTGTGTGTAGCCTGGTTAGCAATTGCAGTCGATCTTCGGGTGTCTGGTTAGCGTTTTCTGTGATCTTTTCAACGACATGGAGGAAGAACTAGCGCTAATCTTTGTCTTTCATGAGTGCCAGTCCTACATCAGCGCCATAACGCGCCTGGTGAAGTCATTCACCACCCGCAGCTCCCGGACTACACGAGCTGCGGTTTGGTAGCTGCTGTCCTCCCAGTGGCCTTGGTCATTGATGATGAGCCCCGCGTCCAGGTCGTGGATCCTTGAGAGCTTTTTGAACGATGGCGTGTGAAAGCTCGCCAAAGTCTCGGTCGCGAGAGCGGCGTTCATAGTGTCCACTAGGACTTATGGGGCGGGTTCTGGTCCTCCCTCTCCTACAAGTCTATTGCCCGCACCATGTCTTGATTGAGCCCGAGAGTCGGGGTCTAAAAGCTCCAGAGTCACCAGCCGATTACTCAAGTACTACAGGTCAAGGTGACGGCCGAAGACCGGGACTGTCGCCTTCGACAGCTCCTTGTCGGGGTAGGTGCAGAACGAGTTCACGAAGGTCAGGTCCAGAGCCGGCGCAGTGGCAGTTGAGACCCAAACTAGTCGGCGGCGGCGGCGGCAAACTTGCAGGCAACGGACAGCGCACAGCGTCTGATGAACTGGGCCTCGGCCGCCGTCAGCCGGAGCCGCTCCCTGAAGAGGAAGGCATCCACAGTGCGGATGGTCTTTGCCATCCACCTAACTCAGTGGAGTACTCTGAGGAGTACTCTGAGGCGGAGAAACGAATGCCGTGCTTGGATCTCCATCTCCACCGAGAGCAATTACGCAGAGCTCCAGAAGTTTTCGGTAGTCTTCCCGGAGCTAGGCATAGTCCAGCGATGGAAGCGATGGAGGCTGACCAGCAGCTCGTCCCACTCCGGAACGTCGTCGACAGCGAACGCCACCGGTGTGATCCTGTCAATGAAGTATGCGCTCCCACCCGCCTTTGTGTAGAGGCCGCTCGAGATTCTAGGGCAGGTGGAGAAGGCCTTCTCTAGGACCTCTTACACGTGGTGCCGGCAGGCCAGCTGGAGGACGGGCCGATCCAGCTTCTGCTCGATAAGAGCTAAAGTAGTTACCGTTCACCAGCATGCTGTTCGCCGTCGTGGAGTCAAAGCAAAAAGCAGCAGTTCCGCTTCTCCAGTTCTTAGTCTCCCAGCCCAGCGCTGTGAGCATGGGCTCCTGTGCTTGGATGGAGGAGAGGTTGGGAACGGCGAGGAGCTTGGCCATCCCAATCCCTCCCCCTCCCCATCACCAGGACCTAGAATCGGTCGACGCTCCTTCTCTCGCGGTTCAGGATTCGCGGTTCAGCCGGAGTCATATCCTAAGTTCCATGCCGCAGTTGATAACAGGTTCACGTGTTCTTCACACATTACGGTTGGGCAGTTTGGCCCGCTCGAGGCCAGTTCACTGTTGGGGACGTCCGCTCGCCCGCATGCGCTTGGGAGTGTGAGTCGACGTTTCTCTCTCATGGTAGCCATCGTCAAAGACGTTCCCTCCGTGTGCGCGCCGCAACGGCCGGGTAAGTCTGTTGCTGGCACTGGCACTAGAGTCGGAAGAAGCGCCCAGGCCCATGTCGTCCCCTATCTCTCTGCGTGTCCACTAACACGAATGACGTCACGCATGTGGGCGGAGCTATGGGCGGAGCCTAACGCACGCGGCAGTCCAAGCCGCCATATTTGAATTTATATTTTAATAGAATCTTGCCGATATTTTGGGTGAAGTCAATTTATATGAATAGCTTGGTGACAGTTTAGCTATACGAATAATAATTTATTATGGATGTGCGTATATTCAGCTTGGAATTGCAATTAAAGTTCCGCACCGCATAGATTCGAACTCGGGACCTTTGGAATACTGCGCGGTCACGCTAACCACTACACTACCGCGACCGCGCGGCGGCCGGCGGCAGGGAGGCTGCGGAGACATGGGGGGACATTTTACGCTTTTGTGAAAAAAGCAAAAGATTTAGCGAAAAACACGTAAAAGATAACTTGCAGAAAATTGTCTGCTCTTTCAGATAAGATACTTAGGTTTGATATATCTTGTGCAGACTTCATTCTACAGTGCTTCGAAAATCGCTCATTTACATGGGGATTGAACGGGGCTTCGAGACTTGACTCCAAATGACGTCACGAGCTGACGTCACGAAAAGGTAGAATCGCCGGACGACCCTACCTGGTATATAGGGCCTTGGAAGCGCCCTCGGAAGAACATCCCGAAAGCACAATAAACCAGTGCAGCTCAATGCACACTCTCGCCTCTGCTTTCGCCCGCCGGCGATAGGCTGACTCCAACTTCTTCACATTCTCTTTGACAGAAAAGGAGCATGTCTCAAGAACCGATAGAACCGTGGGGCTCGTCCTCCCTTTGGAACAGGAGAGACCGGTCACTCATACTAATCAGAGGATATGACCTCCACTGTGAGGAGGCACCGGTCGCAGGCCAAAACAGGCCTGACATGGGTAAAACAGCCCAGATCAGACCTGTCTTGGCCTGACGTGGACTGGCTACGATCGGCCGGAAGTGATGGGATAAACAATTGTTATACAAATAAAGGTCAAAATACGTCGGAAATGACGCTGAATGACCACATATGTCATTCCAAATAGGTTTAAAGTAGTTTCCAAAAAGTTGATATTTTTCCCAAAAATGTCAGCTTTGACCTCAATTCGCGACCCCTAAATATCAATATTTTTCAAAATCATTTTGCACACATTATTTTTTACGGGAATGGAACCAGAAAACTACCCGCACGCCTAAAAATCGGATAACATAAAATTCACCCTATTGCTAAGTGCCACCCTATAATATATATATATATGTAGGAGGTTCATCCTGCTGGCGAAACATTATTATGGAAAGGTGAGGCACTTTTACCAATATGGCGCGCGGTTATAATCTAGGCCAATTATTCAGTTGCGAGAATGATGATATGAGCAGACTGGACTGGATCAGGACATGATAAGCCATGAATCGATTGATTACGTTTTCTAGAGATTTGAGAAACACGTATGACCTATGAATGTCGTTACCGCATAATGTCTTGCGCCATAGACACCTGAATTGTGCTTACTGCCGTATTGGTGACGCTGCATAAACTCACCTGAGATGAAGAACGGTAGCGTTTTATCTCATGTGCTTCTGGCACGTTCAACGCTCTCTCAAAGCTTCACTCAAGAACCGTCAGCGCAATGAAATACAACACTCGGCCCGTCTACAGATAAGTACCTACCTCGAGGAGGTCTTCAGTGGTGGCAGCGGTAAAGAACTCAAAATTGTCATACCATTTAGCTTTTGGTCCGTATCCGTACAAAGTTGATCTAGAAAACTATTCATTGCGTTGCCATGTTAATGTCATTAAGGTCATCGTTGCTGTTGATACGAGCGTGTGTTTTGTTGTCATCTCTGTTTTGCTCTTATTGTTCTGATCTCTGACGTGGGGCCTATTTATCATGAATGCCATTCATGTTATGAGAGTATCAAAATATGCATGCCCCACGTTGTGCGCACTGCGCAGGCTCACGTTAGATAGCCGCTCCCGTCTGCATCGTGTGCCGGTCACACCGAATTTGTATTTGTGAGATATCGGACCATGTCTAGGCGTACTCGCATTGACCGTTCGCCAGTTGCTCGTTTTCCAACCGCGTCACAGGCCGCCCCTGTCGCAATGGCTAGTATGAATTTTTCATTTGCACCCCCTCTCTTTAATGGACGCGACGGCAGTTTCTCGCGTTTCTTGTCAGATTTCAACATTTTTGCAAGCTTGCACTCGTGGCCTGAAAACGAGCAGCTCCTATATTTACCGCTATGTCTCACCGGTCTCGCGAGAGAGGCCTTCGAATCCCTGGATCAAAGGCAGCGACAAAGTTTCAGCTTGGCAGTAGATGCCCTCCGTCAATGTTTCGCGCCTATGGGGGTAGTGGAAGCTCACGCCAAGCTTCAATGTCTGACTTTTGACCCAAGCGAGACGGTAGAGGTCTTCTTGATCCGTTTTAAAGCAGCCGTGCGTGCCGCCTTCCCTGGAGAGAACCACGACCGCCTCCTATTCACATATTTCTTATCCAGTCTCCCTGTCAATATTCGTTCTGAGGTCATCGCAGCAGGATGTGAGTCGTTTGAACAGGCAGTAGCCAAAACTAAATGCATAGTTGCAGCTAGCCGAGCGGCCGCCATGTCAGCCCAACATATTACCCCCGAAGTCCCTGTCAGACGTATTGATGAGGAAGCGACACTCGAACGACTGCTAACTCGCCTGGAATCACTGGAGGCAAAAGTTGACCAGGTAATGGCGGGCCCACAGAGCTTCGCTCAGCCGTCAGAGGCGTCGATCGGCCGCGGGCCGTGCTACGCGTGTGGGCGTGACGGACACAACCGCGCGGCCTGTCGCTATCGCACAGCCACCTGCCACGGGTGCGGCAGACGTGGGCATATCAGATCAGCGTGCCGTTCAAAAAACGCGGAGCCCGGGGGGCAAGCCGCGTCTTCTGGAACTCTCAGTTCTTCCAGCAGACCTCATCCGGCGCAGTAGACACTGCTGTGCAGCTTGAGCCTCCCGAATACTCTTCACCACTTAGTCGTGTAAACGAACGGCATGAGACACGAGACCCGGCCAGGGCTGAGCGTTCGCAGCCAGCTCAGACTAGCTGCTCAGCAGCACGACCCGCCCAGGTGAATGGTGGCGAGTCGTCGGTGCTAACCAGCGTGTGTGACGACAAACTTAAGGCAACAGACGATTCATTCGCAGTGAGCGCGCCGGCAGCTAAGACAGGCGAATCGGCCGAGAGCGACCGTGTGAGAGCTGATTCTCGGTGCCTTCCCGGCGCAGTAGAGCCGGTCACCGCCACGGTAGAAGCTGGAAATACGGGACGTCAGTCCCCGGCATCCATCCAGAAGGCCGCAGCAAACGTGAGCGATTCAGCACACGGGGAGCAGGCGACTCCCGCGGCTGAGCCAGAATACCGCACTCGCAGTGTACTGGCAGCTGGTGACAGTATTCCGCTGGGGGATCACCTGTCATTTGATGCTTTGTTGGCAGGGACACAATGCAGTTGTGTGCTGGACCCCGGGTCGAGTATAAGCATCATAAGTCGTGAAATGGTTGGCAAATTAGAAGGGGTTGTCATCGACAAAACGCACACAGTAGCAAAGGTTGCAAACGGGCAGCCACTCCCCCTCGCAGGACAATGCCAGATCTCTATGAAAATAGGCAGTCATGATCTACAGGTAAGATTTCATGTGGCAGAGGACTTAGATGTACCCTGTCTCATCGGTTTAGATTTTCTGGAACAAGTCCCATGCATCATTGACCTGGTGAGTAAGAAGCTTGTCTTTGTCCCTTTGGGGGCAGTACGATCAGTCAGCGCGGAGGTGAGATCGGTTGGACGAGTGGTAGTTGGCCATGATATATCGATACCACCGGGGTCGGAACAGGTGCTGCAAGGGTACGTACATTCGTGTGAGTTCGACGGACCCGTCATCCTCGAACCGTCCCTCAGCATTTCCGGGTTGCAGGCAGCGCCCGCAGTGACCCGGGTCAGCAGCGGGAAGGTCCATTGCATAGTGAGAAACATTACTGCGGAACCTATCACGATTCCGCGTCACACCACCATCGGTGATTTGGAAATTGATTATGTTGAAGAGCCTCTCGATAACCTCTCTGACAGCGAAAGGTCAGCACAAAATGTAGATTTTGATAACACAGTGAACACGGACGGGGCCAAGCTGACTGATTCTCAAAGAGCCGCATTAATATCCGTCTTAAAACGTTACGAGTCAATGTTTGACGGACACCTAGGTCTATCCGATCTAGTCACGCATGATATTGAAACCGGAGAAGCGCCCCCTGTCCGTCAGCCCCACCGTCGTATCCCTCCTCACCTCCAAAAAGAAGTGAAGGAGCAACTGGACGAGCTCGTCCGCCTCGGAGTGCTCGTCGAGGCACATGGATCCTGGGCGTCCCCAATATGTGTCGTCCGGAAGAGGTCGGGGAAGGCTAGGGTTGTATGTGACATGCGGCGGTTGAACGCCGTAACATCCCTACCCTCCTACCCTATTCCCAAGATAGCCGATGTGCTTGATGGGCTCAAAGGGTCGACTATGTTCACAACGCTCGACATGAACATGGCCTATTACCAGGTAAAAATAAACCCTGATCACCAGCACAAGGCCACAATTACTACGCCCTGGAACAACTACTCGTTCACTCGCATGTGTTTCGGGCTCAGCGGTGCTAGTTTCACCTGTGCCAGGCTGCTGAATATTGTCCTCGGTGACATCATCCCATCAAAATGCCTCTGCTATTTTGATGACGTCATAGTCCGTGGCAGTAGCTTTGACGAGATGATTGACAATCTTGATGAGGTGCTGTCACGAATGTTCAACGCAGGCCTGACTCTGAATCTCGCTAAGTGCCTGTTCTGCCAGCCCAAGGTCACGTTTCTTGGGCATGAAGTGTCCAGCGAGGGGCTAGCTCCCGACCCTGTCAAGGTGCAGGCAGTGGTCGATTGGCCAGTCCCGAAAACGGCAAAGGAAATGTCGAGCTTTCTGGGGCTTAGTAACTATTTCAAGGCGTTCATTAAAGACTATGCAACCATCTGCACACCCTTGTTCAGACTCTGTAGCAGGGATGTCCGATTCGAATGGTCGGAAGAATGCCAGTTGGCTTTCGATAGGCTCAAACAGTCGCTGACGAAGGCGCCCGTGCTTACGCTCCCCTCATTTGACGAAGGGGCGGGGGACTTCATACTCGAGTGCGATGCCTCAGGTACCGGTGTGGGCGCGGTGCTCCTGCAAATTACGCCGGAGGGGGAAAAGGTCATTGCCTACGGCAGTAAAAAGTTGTCAAAAGCACAGCGCAACTATTCGGCGACAAAAAGAGAGCTCCTAGCGTGCGTTTTGTTCGTCGCCCATTTCAAGCACTATCTTTTGGGCAAGAGATTCTGGCTCCGAACTGACCACGCCAGCTTGCAGTGGCTGTACAACTTCCGCAGCCCTACGGGCGTACTGGCTCGGTGGATAGAGACGCTGTCTGCCTTCGACTTTGAAATACAGTACAAGCGCGGCTCCGCCAACGGCGCAGCTGACGCTCTGAGCCGTATGCCGGCTCAGATGGCTGACGTAGCCACGCAGACCCAGCTGGACGCTCAGACCTTTCGTATTACAGACAGCCACCACTGGTCTCTCAGTTTCATCCGTGCTGAGCAGGAAGCTGACCCAGCTATATCGGAGCTGACGCAGCACGTGTCGAGGGGCGTCAAACCGCAACGCCGGGAGTTGCGACATTGCACACCGTGGCTGCGCCACTGGTCACGCCTGGTCCTGCTTCATGGGGTGCTGTTCCGCATATATCGCGCACGCCCGAACGCCGAGGATGAGTTGCAAGTTGTCTTGCCAGTGTCGCTGAAATCGTCCGTCTTAGAATCATTACATGGCGGCCCCTCGGGAGGCCATTTCGGCTCGGAGAAACTCCTGGCAGAATGTCGCCGGCGCTTTTTCTGGCTGCACATGGAGATTGATGTAAAACAGTTCTGCCGTCAATGCCGCAGGTGTGAAGGTAGAAACGCACCAGTTCCGGCTCCCAAAGCTGCGATGGGCCGTTTGCAGGCATCTGAACCGTTTGAAGTTGTAGGACTGGACATCCTCACCAACCTCCCAACTACCCCCGCAGGCAACAAACATTTGCTAGTCATTGTAGATTTCTTCACAAAATGGGCTGAGGCCTTCCCGCTGAAAGACTTGTCAGCTGCCAGTGTAGCCCAGGTTTTCGTAGACCAATTCGTGTCTCGGTTTGGGTGCCCAATTAGAGTGCACTCAGATCAAGGGGGGTGTTTTGTGAGTGAGGTTCTGGAACTAACATGTAAGAGGTTGGGGATAGAACGATCAACGATATCCAGCGCCCATCCCAGTGGTAACGGTATCGTAGAGAGGACGAATAGGACGGTTATCTCGATGCTGGCTAAGGCGCTTGACGATGACGCTCATAACCGCTGGGACGAGCATATCCCGCTGCTTATGTTAGCGTACCGTGCCCAGGCGAGCAAAACCACCGGTTTCTCGCCGTTCAAGCTGCTGCTGGCGAGGGAGCCCAGGCTGCCGGCAGAGATCGAGCTGGAGCTGCCAGCGAGCAAGGTTAGGGTGAATAGCACCATCGAATATTTCGATCGACTTCGCGAGTCTCTACGTCAGTTTCATGCGATCGCTCGTCGCCGCGCCAACACCCGTCACAGTACAAATAAGCGCGCTTATGACCAAAAGCTAAATGAGTTTGAGTATGACGTTGGTGAGCAAGTGCTGCTTCATCGTGCGGTGGTACCCAGAGGGCAATACTACAAATTTCTGCGACCATACCGGCGCGCGGTCATCTTGGAGAAGCTGGGGCCAGTGAACTACCGCGTGCGGCTGGAGGGAGCACGCAGAGCGCTGACGGTCCATCACAACCGTCTGGCCAAGGTGTCAGAGGGCTGAGCGGCGGCCACAAGTACTCGGACAGTCGCGCCGAGGCGCGCATGGCGCTTCGATCGGAGCGCACAGTAACTGCATGGCGCAATTATCGCCTATGCAAGACTGGAGCCAGAGGGTAGCTGCTCTCCCTCACGTTCCCGTGTCACACCGCGGGCGGCCCGTCTGCCAGCCAGTCACACCGCTGCCGGCGCACTTCCCGAACCGTGGCGCGCCTAGCGGGTTTCGGCCGGCATCAGCTGTCAGCGTAAGACCTTCGACGACATTCGACGAGACGACTGGCAGAGCTTGCTGGCCGAATGGACGCATCTGTGCGACTTTTCTTCGTGCTACTGCGCGGCTCGCTCTTGGCACAACAGAGTGAGCGGAACGATTGTCTCATACATCAACCAACAGTGTGTGACGAGGCGGCCGGGTTCGACGACGAAACGAACATTGACGACGTTTCTGTACGAACATTGACGTTTTCACACTGCCCGCTATTGGTGTTACAAAGTGAGCTGATATGCCGTTCTTGTTACTTACAACTCACAAGACCGGCTGGTGAACTGTAGGTTATCATATTGTGTGAGTGTGTGCGTGTGGATTATGTCAAATGTGTTTGTCACCCAGTGGCCAGCAGAGTTAGGAATGCGATATGGTGTGCTAGGGTATGTAATTGTATTTGCACTGAAGTAAGCTAGGAACTGAGTGTGTAATGTTGAGGTAGGCTTACTCTTCCAAAGAAGGGTGTGGTGTAGGAGGTTCATCCTGCTGGCGAAACATTATTATGGAAAGGTGAGGCACTTTTACCAATATGGCGCGCGGTTATAATCTAGGCCAATTATTCAGTTGCGAGAATGATGATATGAGCAGACTGGACTGGATCAGGACATGATAAGCCATGAATCGATTGATTACGTTTTCTAGAGATTTGAGAAACACGTATGACCTATGAATGTCGTTACCGCATAATGTCTTGCGCCATAGACACCTGAATTGTGCTTACTGCCGTATTGGTGACGCTGCATAAACTCACCTGAGATGAAGAACGGTAGCGTTTTATCTCATGTGCTTCTGGCACGTTCAACGCTCTCTCAAAGCTTCACTCAAGAACCGTCAGCGCAATGAAATACAACACTCGGCCCGTCTACAGATAAGTACCTACCTCGAGGAGGTCTTCATATATATATATATATATATATATATATATATATATATATATATATATATATATATATATATATATATATATATATATATATATATATATATATATATATATATATATATATATATATATATATATATATATATATATATATATATATATGTTACGGGCAAAGTGCGAAGTTGGGCAATTCGCGAATTGCCTAGGCCATTCGCGAACTGCCGGCAATTCGCGAATGGCCTAGGCATTTTGCACATTGCCGGCAATTCGCGAATGGCCTAGGCAATTCGCGAATTGCCTGGTGGTGATAGAACATTTTTGAAACGAAAATTCGTAATAGCGCTGCTGAAATGAACATTTCTTCACGTCTACGGTGCCGGTTTTGGTGCCGGTAATAGCTTTGGAGAAAAAGTTGCATCTCTACAAGTGGCACCACCTGACCCGACCTCGGTCGGATTTGTCGGCTGGCCGCTCACTCTGTTTTGTGCTGGATCGCAGGAGGGTCGCTGGTCGCTGTGTGCAGAGGTCAGGTAAGTGGTCCAACGACTGTCTGTGTGGATGTGTTCGTGCAGGGTTGTTTAACTTAACCCTCTGCCTGTAGGGGTTACTCATATTACTCATTTATATTGTAGGTTATTTTTAAATGAAGTTACTCCTTTATATTGTAATTGTGTTCATACTTATACCAGTAAGACGTCATGGATGGCGAGGAACGAGCGAGGTGAATTTAACATGCAAACCATATGGCAAAATTTATATTCCCCACGTGCGCATTAGTGGTGAGGCACCTCTTTCGTGACAATTGGAAGTCACTGAGACGGTGGGTTTCTAACCACATACCAAATTTGAGCCCGATCGGTCAAGCCGTTACCGAGTTACAGACGCCAAAAGCGTAGGAACCATGGGTGCAGTGGGTGCAGCTGCACCCACAATAATTTGGCAGTGGGTGCAGGCAATGTATTCTGCACCCACAATAATCTGGAACAAAAGCCCCTTTTCGCGTCAACACTAACTCCCAATAATCCCATGAGTACCACGAAACTACATAGGATATTTTGCCCTCTGCAAGATGGTCTTCAAAGCTTACACATATATCCGCTCAGGTGGAAGAAGCCATAGCACATGTGATATAACACATACCTTATGATGACCCACTCCAGATGGTTTTAGCCCGTTATTTTAACCAACGCCCCGTTGGAGGTCCAGGATTTCCACACTCGGCAGCAGCTGGGATATTTCGTCACCCGCCACTTGCTGGGGGGGGGGGGGGGGGTAAACGTCCCCAGTCGACAACTCGAGAACCAATAGCCGCAGCGACAAGGGCGAGGCGGCAAACGAAAACTCGTGACAAGACGCTTCCGTTGATGTGAACTTTGACCTCTAGCGCCTAAACGGTTGACCTGAGGTCAAATCTGACGACTTACTTCAGATAGCCCAATTCATTGCGCATCTTACCTTTTTTGCAGATCAAAGCTATCTGTCTTAGTTTGGGCGCGAGACCGGCTAAAGCAAAGCGCTGCACGTTTGACCAAAAAGTGCGAAAATTTTGCATTGATGACGTCATTTGACCTTGAAGATGTTGACCTAGGATCACCAAATTTGCACCACAAAGAGTTCTTATGCGGGCCTACCCACCCCCCAAGTTTCGTGTTTCTAGCATTTCTGGGAGCCGAGATAGCAGGGGGGCAGAATATGCCCCCCCTCGAGGGCGCGTTCTCAGACCCTCTCCAGGGGACGTGTTAATGACCTCGGTGACCTGACCTCTGACCTGAACAAAAAAGTGACCGAAGTGATTTCTTCCTTATTTTTGACGCTCTTCGACGCCGCCTTTCCGGTATCGCTACGTGGCCCAGGAGCCGAGTTAGAGGGGGGGGGGGGTGTTCAAACACTCCCCCAGCAGGGCGTGGAAATCCAGGACCCCCAGGGGGCGCGGGTGTTAAAGATCGTGTTGCAATCAGCCGATCTGTATCGTCTAGCCGAACAAAACTAGGGGTTTTTAAACTTTACTCTATCATGCCTCTCCCAAAAGTTATTTACGAAAAGTTAGATACAATTCCCCCACCAAAGATGACCTCAGCTGCTAAAAGAGGTGTCACCGTGCCATTTTTCGGTTCTGTTGTGTGTCGTGCTAACTTGGTATAATTTGGTGTTTGAAATTATTGAGAATGACGTTCGTTCAAAAGAGACACCTTTTAATTTTCTTCCAT
>NW_024883459.1:0-83665 GCF_019059575.1 Amphibalanus amphitrite | reverse complement strand
TAAAACCCACGAATTCCAAAGTATGTGCAAAATGTAAGCTCATCAAGATCTAACGTCCGTGGCAGAATCCAGGCTCGTGGCTCTTTAACTTCATGGTTAAAATCCGGCTTAAATGACGGGGAACCGCATAACGTCGCGAAAATAAAAACCCACGAATTCCAAAGTATGTGCAAAATGTAGAGCTCATCCAGTTCTAACGTCCGTGGAAAAAACCAAGTTCGTGGCTCTTTAACCCGCGCACCGACGGGGGGGGGCGGATATCCGCCCCCCCCCCTGAGGTTTTTCGCGAATAGCGGGAAAACCGCGGCGCGTAGCGCCGCGAAATTTGGTATGACTATAACCTCATCAATTTTACACATGGTGTGCAAGTTTGAGCCTCCTACCTTTCAAGGTCAGGTCACCAGGTCACTTTGAATGACCCAACCTCAAGTCACTTTTTTGCAACTTTGTCACCGTGCCAGAGCTACAGTAGATGTCGGAGGTCTTTGAAAGTCGCAGGATATTATTAGGTCATTAGTAGCTACAATTTGTATATCTCGGAATTTTGATATCGGTGACCTAAGGTCAGGTCAATTTCGCGACCTCCCCATTATAAGTCAATGGGGGAAAAATCAACTCCCTGTTTTTACCACTAAAACGGGTCGGAATGGCCCCATATACCATAATGACTTCATATACGATCAACCTTCACTACCTTGAGGTCTGTTTTGCTGTTGGGCAGCTGTGAGGTCATGTGACGTCATCAAAGGTCACCAAAGGTTTTTGGCCAATAACTCCGTACAGGAACAAGATACAGACGCGTGGATGGTCTCATTGTGTTCAGCTCGTCAAGACGCATCGAATGATATACATGATGACCTCGAGGTCACGTGACCTGAGGTCAACCTTTGACCTTGACCTTTCGAGGTCAACATATATATCATTCGATGCGGATTGACGAGAGGATCACGATGATGCCCTTAGTTTGTTTCTATCTTGACTAATTCGAGAGTTATTCGAGAAAAACTCTCTCCATATCTAGCGCCGCCATTTTGACTTTTTCGACCCCTGTGACGTCATCTTTGACCTGACCTGAAAATGACCTTAGTAAAAATTGTAGATCTTGACCGTGCGTATCCGATGCCGTTTACCGCTTGTCGCTATCTTGCTTCGTTCTCGAGATCTCAGGGGGGGGGCGGTCATCCGCCCCCCCCGTCGGTGCGAAGGTGGCGCAGACCCCCGTCGGTGCGCGGGTTAACTTCATGGTTAATATCTGGTTTAAATGACGGGGAACCGCATAACGTCGCGAAAATAAAAACCCACGAATTCCAAAGTATATCCAAAATGTAGAGCTCATCCAGATCTAACGTCCGTGGAAGAATCCAAGCTCGTGGCTCAACGCCTTCATGGTTAAAATCCGGTTTAAATGACGGGGAACCGCATAACGTCGCGAAAATAAAAACGCACGAATTCCAAAGTATGTGCAAAATGTAGAGCTCATCGAGGTCTAACGTCCGTGGAAGAATCCAAGCTCGTGGCTCTTTAACTTCATGGTTAAAATCCGGTTTAAATGACGGGGAACCGCATAACGTCGCGAAAATAAAACCCACGAATTCCAAAGTATGTGCAAAATGTAGAGCTCATCCAGATCTAACGTCCGTGGAAGAATCCAAGATCGTGGCTCAACGCCTTCATGGTTAAAATCCGGTTTAAATGACGGGGAACCGCATAACGTCGCGAAAATAAAAACCCACGAATTCCAAAGTATGTGGAAAATGTAGAGCTCATCGAGGTCTAACGTCCGTGGAAGAATCCAAGTTCGTGGCTCAACGCCTTCATGGTTTAAATCCGGTTTAAATGACGGGGAACCGCATAACGTCGCAAAAATAAAGACCCACGAAATCCAAAAATTGTGCAAAATGTAGAGCTCATCCAGATCTAACGTCCGTGGCAGAATCCAAGCTCGTGGCTCTTTAACTTCATGGTTAATATCTGGTTTAAATGACGGGGAACCGCATAACGTCGCGAAAATAAAAACCCACGAATTCCAAAGTATGTGCAAAATGTAGAGCTCATCCAGTTCTAACGTCCGTGGAAAAAACCAAGTTCGTGGCTCTTTAACTTCATGGTTAATATCTGGTTTAAATGACGGGGAACCGCATAACGTCGCGAAAATAAAAACCCACGAATTCCAAAGTATATCCAAAATGTAGAGCTCATCCAGATCTAACGTCCGTGGAAGAATCCAAGCTCGTGGCTCAACGCCTTCATGGTTAAAATCCGGTTTAAATGACGGGGAACCGCATAACGTCGCGAAAATAAAAACCCACGAATTCCAAAGTATGTGCATAATGTAGAGCTCATCGAGGTCTAACGTCCGTGGAAGAATCCAAGCTCGTGGCTCTTTAACTTCATGGTTAAAATCCGGTTTAAATGACGGGGAACCGCATAACGTCGCGAAAATAAAACCCACGAATTCCAAAGTATGTGCAAAATGTAGAGCTCATCCAGATCTAACGTCCGTGGAAGAATCCAAGATCGTGGCTCAACGCCTTCATGGTTAAAATCCGGTTTAAATGACGGGGAACCGCATAACGTCGCGAAAATAAAAACCCACGAATTCCAAAGTATGTGGAAAATGTAGAGCTCATCGAGGTCTAACGTCCGTGGAAGAATCCAAGTTCGTGGCTCAACGCCTTCATGGTTTAAATCCGGTTTAAATGACGGGGAACCGCATAACGTCGCAAAAATAAAGACCCACGAAATCCAAAAATTGTGCAAAATGTAGAGCTCATCCAGATCTAACGTCCGTGGCAGAATCCAAGCTCGTGGCTCTTTAACTTCATGGTTAATATCTGGTTTAAATGACGGGGAACCGCATAACGTCGCGAAAATAAAAACCCACGAATTCCAAAGTATGTGCAAAATGTAGAGCTCATCCAGATCTAACGTCCGTGGAAGAATCCAAGCTCGTGGCGCTTTAACTTCATGGTTAAAATCCGGTTCAAATGACGGGGAACCGCATAACGTCGCGAAAATAAAAACCTACGAATTCCAAAGTATGTGCAAAATGTAGAGCTCATCCAGATCTAACGTCCGTGGCAGAATCCAAGCTCTTGGCTCTTAAACTTCATGGTTAAAATCCGATTTAAATGACGGGGAACCGCATAACGTCGCGAAAATAAAAACCCACGAATTCCAAAGTATGTGCAAAATGTAGAGCTCATCGAGATCTAACGTCCGTGGAAGAATCCAAGCTCGTGGCTCTTTAACTTCATGGTTAAAATCCGGTTCAAATGACGGGGAACCGCATAACGTCGCGAAAATAAAAACCCACGAATTCCAACGTATGTGCAAAATGTAGAGCTCATCCAGATCTAACGTCCGTGGAATAATCCAAGTTCGTGGCTCTTTAACTTCATGGTTAATATCTGGTTTAAATGACGGGGAACCGCATAACGTCGCGAAAATAAAAACCCACGAATTCCAAAGTATATGCAAAATGTAGAGCTCATCCAGATCTAACGTTCGTGTAAGAATCCAAGCTCGTGGCTCAACGCCTTCATGGTTAAAATCCGGTTTAAATGACGGGGAACCGCATAACGTCGCGAAAATAAAAACCCACGAATTCCAAAGTATGTGCAAAATGTAGAGCTCATCCAGATCTAACGTCCGTGGCAGAATCCAGGCTCGTGGCTCTTAAACTTCATGGTTAAAATCCGGCTTAAATGACGGGGAACCGCATAACGTCGCGAAAATAAAAACCCACGAATTCCAAAGTATGTGCAAAATGTAGAGCTCATCCAGATCTAACGTTCGTGGAAGAATCCAAGTTCGTGGCTCTTTAACTTCATGGTTAATATCTGGTTTAAATGACGGGGAACCGCATAACGTCGCGAAAATAAAAACCCACAAATTCCAAAGTATGTGCAAAATGTAAAGCTCATCCAGTTCTAACGTCCGTGGAAGAAACCAAGTTCGTGGCTCTTTAACTTCATGGTTAATATCTGGTTTACATGACGGGGAACCGCATAACGTCGCGAAAATAAAAACCCACGAATTCCAAAGTATATCCAAAATGTAGAGTTCATCCAGATCTAACGTCTGTGGAAGAATCCAAGCTCGTGGCTCAACGCCTTCATGGTTAAAATCCGGTTTAAATGACGGGGAACCGCATAACGTCGCGAAAATAAAAACCCACGAATTCCAAAGTATGTGCAAAATGTAGAGCTCATCGAGGTCTAACGTCCGTGGAAGAATCCAAGCTCGTGGCTCTTTAACTTCATGGTTAAAATCCGGTTTAAATGACGGGGAACCGCATAACGTCGCGAAAATAAAACCCACGAATTCCAAAGTATGTGCAAAATGTAGAGCTCATCCAGATCTAACGTCCGTGGAAGAATCCAAGATCGTGGCTCAACGCCTTCATGGTTAAAATCCGGTTTAAATGACGGGGAACCGCATAACGTCGCGAAAATAAAAACCCACGAATTCCAAAGTATGTGGAAAATGTAGAGCTCATCGAGGTCTAACGTCCGTGGAAGAATCCAAGTTCGTGGCTCAACGCCTTCATGGTTTAAATCCGGTTTAAATGACGGGGAACCGCATAACGTCGCAAAAATAAAGACCCACGAAATCCAAAAATTGTGCAAAATGTAGAGCTCATCCAGATCTAACGTCCGTGGCAGAATCCAAGCTCGTGGCTCTTTAACTTCATGGTTAATATCTGGTTTAAATGACGGGGAACCGCATAACGTCGCGAAAATAAAAACCCACGAATTCCAAAGTATGTGCAAAATGTAGAGCTCATCCAGATCTAACGTCCGTGGAAGAATCCAAGCTCGTGGCTCTTTAACTTCATGGTTAAAATTCGGTTCAAATGACGGGGAACCGCATAACGTCGCGAAAATAAAAACCTACGAATTCTAAAGTATGTGCAAAATGTAGAGCTCATCCAGATCTAACGTCCGTGGCAGAATCCAAGCTCTTGGCTCTTAAACTTCATGGTTAAAATCCGATTTAAATGACGGGGAACCGCATAACGTCGCGAAAATAAAAACCCACGAATTCCAAAGTATGTGCAAAATGTAGAGCTCATCGAGATCTAACGTCCGTGGAATAATCCAAGTTCGTGGCTCTTTAACTTCATGGTTAATATCTGGTTTAAATGACGGGGAACCGCATAACGTCGCGAAAATAAAAACCCACGAATTCCAAAGTATATGCAAAATGTAGAGCTCATCCAGATCTAACGTCCGTGTAAGAATCCAAGCTCGTGGCTCAACGCCTTCATGGTTAAAATCCGGTTTAAATGACGGGGAACCGCATAACGTCGCGAAAATAAAAACCCACGAATTCCAAAGTATGTGCAAAATGTAGAGCTCATCCAGATATAACGTCCGTGGCAGAATCCAGGCTCGTGGCTCTTTAACTTCATGGTTAAAATCCGGCTTAAATGACGGGGAACCGCATAACGTCGCGAAAATAAAAACCCACGAATTCCAAAGTATTCGCAAAATGTAGAGCTCATCCAGATCTAACGTTCGTGGAAGAATCCAAGTTCGTGGCTCTGTAACTTCATGGTTAATATCTGGTTTAAATGACGGGGAACCGCATAACGTCGCGAAAATAAAAACCCACGAATTCCAAAGTATGTGCAAAATGTAGAGCTCATCCAGTTCTAACGTCCGTGGAAGAAACCAAGTTCGTGGCTCTTTAACTTCATGGTTAATATCTGGTTTAAATGACGGGGAACCGCATAACGTCGCGAAAATAAAAACCCACGAATTCCAAAGTATATCCAAAATGTAGAGCTCATCCAGATCTAACGTTCGTGGAAGAATCCAAGTTCGTGGCTCTTTAACTTCATGGTTAAAATCCGGTTTAAATGACGGGGAACCGCATAACGTCGCGAAAATAAAACCCACGAATTCCAAAGTATGTGCAAAATGTAGAGCCCATCCAGATCTAACGTCCGTGGCAGAATCCAAGCTCGTGGCTCTTTAACTTCATGGTTAAAATCCGGTTTAAATGACGGGGAACCGCATAACGTCGCGAATATAAAAACGTTATGACGCGACGTTATGTTATGACGCGACGCGACGTTATCGCGACGTTATGCGGTTCCCCGTCATTTAAACCGGATTTTTACCATGAAGGCGTTGAGCCACGAGCTTGGATTCTTCCACGGACGTTAGATCTCGATGAGCTCTACATTTTGCACATACTTTGGAATTCGTGGGTTTTTATTTTCGCGACGTTATGCGGTTCCCCGTCATTTAAATCGGATTTTAACCATGAAGTTAAAGAGCCAAGAGATTGGATTCTGCCACGGACGTTAGATCTGGATGAGCTCTACATTTTGCACATACTTTGGAATTCGTGGGTTTTTTATTTTCGCGACGTTATGCAGTTCCCCGTCATTTAAACCGGATTTTAACCATGAAGGCGTTGAGCCACGAGCTTGGATTCTTCCATGGACGTTAGATCTGGATGAGCTCTACATTTTGCATATACTTTGGAATTCGTGGGTTTTTATTTTCGCGACGTTATGCGGTTCCCCGTCATTTAAACCAGATTTTAACCATGAAGTTAAAGACCCACGAGCTTGGATTCTGATACGGACGTTAGATCTGGATGAGCTCTACATTTTGCACATACTTTGGAATTCGTGGGTTTTTATTTTCGTGACGTTATGCGGTTCCCCGTCATTTAAACCGGATTTTAACCATTAAAGAAGTTGAGCCACGAGCTTGCATTCTTCCACGGACGTTAGATCTGGATTAGCTCTACATTTTGGATATACTTTGGAATTCGTGGGTTTTTATTTTCGCGACGTTATGCGGTTCCCCGTCATTTAAACCAGATATTAACCATGAAGTTAAAGAGCCACGAACTTGGTTTCTTCCACGGATGTTAGAACTGGATGAGCTCTACATTTTGCACATACTTTGGAATTCGTGGGTTTTTTATTTTCGCGACGTTATGCGGTTCCCCGTCATTTAAACCAGATATTAACCATGAAGTTAAAGAGCCACGAACTTGGATTCTTCCACGGACGTTAGATCTGGATGAGCTCTACATTTTGCACATACTTTGGAATTCGTGGGTTTTTATTTTCGCGACGTTATGCAGTTCCCCGTCATTTAAACCGGATTTTAACCATGAAGTTAAAGAGCCACGAGCTTTGATTCTGCCACGGACGTTAGATCTGGATGAGCTCTACATTTTGCACATACTTTGGAATTCGTGGGTTTTTATTTTCGCGACGTTATGCGGTTCCCCGTCATATAAACCGGATTTTAACCATGAAGGCGATGAGCCACGAGCTTGGATTCTTCCACGGACGTTAGATCTGGATGAGCTCTACATTTTGCATATACTTTAGAATTCGTGGGTTTTTATTTTCGCGACGTTATGCGGTTCCCCGTCATTTAAACCAGATATTAACCATGAAGTTAAAGAGCCACGAACTTGGATTCTTCCACGGACGTTAGATCTCGATGAGCTCTACATTTTGCACATACTTTGGAATTCGTGGGTTTTTATTTTCGCGACGTTATGCGGTTCCCCGTCATTTAAATCGGATTTTAACCATGAAGTTTAAGAGCCAAGAGCTTGGATTCTGCCACGGACGTTAGATCTGGATGAGCTCTACATTTTGCACATACTTTGGAATTCGTAGGTTTTTATTTTCACGACGTTATGCGGTTCCCCGTCATTTGAACCGGATTTTAACCATGAAATTAAAGAGCCACGAGCTTGGATTCTTCCACGGACGTTAGATCTGGATGAGCTCTACATTTTGCACATACTTTGGAATTCGTGGGTTTTTATTTTCGCGACGTTATGCAGTTCCCCGTCATTTAAACCAGATATTAACCATGAAGTTAAAGAGCCACGAGCTTGGATTCTGCCACGGACGTTAGATCTGGATGAGCTCTACATTTTGCACAATATTTGGATTTCGTGGGTCTTTATTTTTGCGACGTTATGCGGTTCCCCGTCATTTAAACCGGATTTAAACCATGAAGGCGTTGAGCCACGAACTTGGATTCTTCCACGGACGTTAGATCTGGATGAGCTCTACATTTTCCACATACTTTGGAATTCGTGGGTTTTTATTTTCGCGACGTTATGCGGTTCCCCGTCATTTAAACCGGATTTTAACCATGAAGGCGTTGAGCCACGAGCTTGGATTCTTCCAAGGACGTTAGATCTGGATGAGCTCTACATTTTGGATATACTTTGGAATTCGTGGGTTTTTATTTTTGCGACGTTATGCGGTTCCCCGTCATTTAAACCAGATATTAACCATGAAGTTAAAGAGCCACGAACTTGGTTTCTTCCACGGACGTTAGAACTGGATGAGCTCTACATTTTGCACATACTTTGGAATTCGTGGGTTTTTATTTTCGCGACGTTATGCGGTTCCCCGTCATTTAAACCAGATATTAACCATGAAGTTAAAGAGCCACGAACTTGGATTCTTCCACGGACGTTAGATCTGGATGAGCTCTACATTTTGCACATACTTTGGAATTCGTGGGCTTTTATTTTCGCGACGTTATGCGGTTCCCCGTCATTTAAACCGGATTTTAACCATGAAGGCGTTGAGCCACGAACTTGGATTCTTCCACGGACGTTAGATCTTGATGAGCTCTACATTTTGCTTATACTTTGGAATTCGTGGGTTTTTATTTTCGCGACGTTATGCGGTTCCCCGTCATTTAAATCGGATTTTAACCATGAAGTTAAAGAGCCAAGAGCTTGGATTCTTCCACGGACGTTAGAACTGGATGAGCTCTACATTTTGCATATACTTTGGAATTCGTGGGTTTTTATTTTCGCGACGTTATGCGGTTCCCCGTCATTTAAACCGGATTTTAACCATGAAGATCAGCTCAAAAGTTAAAATAAATGTCATATTCGTGTTCAGCATGGTCAACTTACCCCATTCCATGAATCTGAAGTGATTTGGAATTCGTCGCTGAATACGTATACGTATACGTCGCTAAGTTCACGGACATGTCTTGCACCGGGTCTGCAGCGGGCCATATGGGCTGGAGTCAGGTCACTGCTGGCCGTATGCCACTCTGTGGGTGCAAGAATGACTGCATGCTGCATTGCCGCCACGAGCATGTCCCACTGATCGTCACACCTACACCGGAACTCGCGCCTATCTGCCTCTCACCGGTCTGGTGACCGTCGCACTCCCACTGAACTCATCTGTCCGCTGGCAGTGTGTAAGTTACTGAGAAAATTGTTCATCGACGCAGCCTGTATTAGGTCCCGGCACCGACTGACCGGCGCGACTCACCGGCTGGTCGCGATCGGCCACCGTGTGCCCGAGGCGCCGGGCGTGCACAGCGGTCAGCGTCCACGCAGGGACGCGTCAAGGGTGTGCACAGATGTCAGTGCACACAGACAGGCCGCCAGCCGGCACCAAGTCCCTACACTGCCCTTCCCGAAGAAAATGAGCCATTGCGCCGCACACCAACACACAACTATGTAAAAAAAAAACTGTTTGTTTCCGCAATCGGCCCAACCGGCGATCACCAGCTTCGCTAGCACCAGACTCCGCCGGTACGGACGTTAACTGTTTCGCAGCCGTCCGCCCGCCGCTATCGGGGGGCACCGCCACTTCGACACAATCATCGCCTGATGGCGCAGGCGCCTTCGCTAATGACACCTGCGTGCCCAGTCACAGAAGTTTCCACCGGCAGCCGACGTGCGGCAGGATCCAGTCCGGGTAAGCAGGTCGGCGGTCGCTGGGGGGGGGGGGGGGCGGAGCTCGACATCCTGAGCAGAGGCGCGTGCAGCTGGGTCGGCGGCGTCGGCTCCTCTGCAGCCGCACTCCTGGTTCGGCCACGGTCTCGGCTGCACCAGCAGTCATCTTTTTTTTTATAAATTTAGCTCGAATGTTTTGAATGGACGGATTGACAGAGCCGGAGCCCACGCTAAGCAGAGCTTGTTGCGTAGACCCCGACCCCTACCGTCCGATCGCGCAATTCCGGGTAACGGGAGAATTTAGATGCCAAAGTTTAACGTGCCCTTCAAAGCCGGACACGGCTTTGGAGTGCATCAAATCACGATTCTGTGTGCTTGAGATAGTTGGAGATCGTTCCCGGTGCCAGAATAGCAGTTTTCATTTTTCCCCATTGACTTGGAGCTACGACCTTCCCCCTCGCCGTTTCGCCCCTGGTGGAGCTAGAGCGTCGGGAAAAAACGAGCGTGTGCGCCGTTACGAGACGAAGAGATTGGTACTCGATTTTAAGGTCCTAGGTCAACCGGTGACCTCTGAGGTCAGGTAAAGTGCCCCCAAGGTACGGTTCAGTTTTTCGTGAATAACTTCGCAAAAAAACGGCCGCAGAGCCGCGATTTTGGCAGCATCGTGTTCGCCTCGCTCAGGCGCGTCGAATGATATACTTTTTGTCTGGGTCAGGTCAACTTGGGGTGATGACCTCAGGACAAGGTCAGGTCAGCACCCCCAGGTCACGAAGTTGGTCGAAAGAGGTCATGTCGCATATCATTCGATTCGGCAGGTCTTCTTAAGTCCATTGGCGGCCTTCCCGACTCGCTAGCTCAATTTGATCAAAAGTTATTGACGAAAAACTAATATGACCTTGATGACGTCTTAAATGACGTCACGCAAGGGCAACATTGCAAAAGTGACGCATCTAGCCTTGCAAGGAGTGCATCAAATCACGATTCTGTGTGCTTGAGATAGTTGGAGATCGTTCCCGGTGCCAGAATAGCAGTTTTCATTTTTCCCCATTGACTTATAATGGTGAGGTCACGCAAATGACCTGACCTCATATGACCTTTAGGAAAAATCCGAGATAAACAAGTTGTGACACTCATAATGGATACTAGATCCTGCAAGTTTCATCTCCCTGTGACATCTCCTCTGGCAGTGAGGGCGTTGCGAAGTTGCGACATCTGAAGACGGTGCAGAGGTTCACTTATGACGTCATAGGTCAGTGACCTGACCTGACCCAAAAATGCGGTTGGTGTTAACAGATCCGGCTTGAATCAAAGGTCAGGTATGCCAAGTTTCAGCTCTCTATCGCCAGCGTGTTCGGAGCTATCGCGAAAAAATCATATGGGGGCGGCACCCGCCCCCCCCCCCCTCGGCCGGCGAGGGTTAAACAGCTGCTTCATTGCATCCTGTTTATTTACTGATGAGCAGCACTTACTGGCTTTTTAAAACAAACTACACCATAAATTTCAAACCTTCATTTTATATTCACTTAGCGCTATATATATTCCCGACCGGGGCTGGGAAAATGCGTTTTATTCACCGAGGTTTTTGTGCGGAGGACCGAGTGCCGGTAGGCACGAGGTCCGTAGCAAAAAACCGAGGTGAATAAAACTGCATTTTCACAGCCCAAGGTTGGGAAGAGATTTACCACATGCCGTACCGGCGCTACAGTTAATATCATATTCATTTCGTATTATATATTATATTCTTAATATGGTGTTAATATTCTATTAATACTATGTTCATATTTATAGTCTTTTTTTTCATATGTTTATTACCTATATCCGAGAACACGGGTTACGAAATTGTCACACCGGTGTCCCCCAAACACGAACATACAGACATACACCATGTGAGACACAGCCTTCCACGCTTAGTCCCCTGTACAGCTGGCAAGACGGGAGATAAGTAGCGGCATCGAGCACGGCAAACAACCCCCTCAACCCCACATGAGCATCAACATAACGTTGCGGTGTGCACCCGCCACATTTCATCTGCATTTTGACTGGGCGGCGGCCGAGCTATAAAAGTATATCTCGTCACCACCACGCGACGTGGTGTGGCCCGCCTGCCATCAGCCACCTTGGGCCATCAGCCACCGCCCGCGCCGCCCGGCGAAGGGGTATCGCGGGCGGCGCCCCCTATCCACCGGCCGGGCGTGCGAGCCGTCGACTTGTAGGGCCGGCGCCCCGCACGCCCGGCCGGCCGACCGGCCCTAGTCAAAGAGGCCGGTCCCGGGTTGGCCCGGATGGGTCATGGGAGCGGTGGCTGATTTTTTGTTTGTACCTAGAACAGGAATCTCACTACATACACTCCTCCCCCTTCCAATCCTGAGCCCACGTCTGTCCATTGCACAATCAAGTACTAATAATATAATAAAATAATCGCGGTGACTATAAATATGAATATATATTCATATTTATAGTCACCGCGATTATTTTTTGTGTTTTTCATTATTGGGCGTCGTTGAGTATGAAAGATAAAATTCCCTTCTCCCCCCTTAGGGGTTTGAAAAAGCTGAGGACGAAGATGGTGAAGCGCCAGAAGTTAGAATAAACTATAAAGATATGGAGTCCAGCAGGAGTGAGGAAACCGTGAGGAAAACCGAAAATTGGGTGAAACGCTGAATCAAACGCGTCTTAGATCCCAGCTGGAACAATATCCAAATGTTTCATTGTGGCTCGTTAAGATGCTTCGCGCATTTAAAGTGACCTTTTTGCGTGTATTATGTTGTAATAATGAGTACTCTGACCATGTTCTGCAGCAATAAATACATTGGCATTGGAACGATACCAGTACCCTTGTTTAGTTGAATTACGTTGACAGCAAAAGTAAGTGAAAACGCCGTCACTTAATTTTGCTCACTTCTGCTGTTGCTGTTAGTGAACACACAATCCGTAAATATCTTCTTTGGAATTGGTTCTTCCACTCAGAATATTCAGTAAAACTTTGTCTGGGAAAATCAAAAAGCCCTAGGGCCGAATCGTTTCCCAAATACCTTCAACATTAGCCGAGGCGGGCCGAAGCCATTTCCCAAATGCACGTGCTAATGTTAAAGGGATATCTCGGCATGTGGTAATATTTCTATAAACCTCGTGACATTCCGTTGTAATATTCTGAACCACACACGTACGCGTACCTCGTGAAATTTTTGCAATTTATCGTCATTTTTGTTTCTTAGCTGGTAGGTTAAGGTAGGCTTTTTTGGACCTGGAGTCAAAATGGGTGGACCGATCGGGACGAAAGTGGGACCGTTTGATTCGTCTCCGGCGAGGTAAACTTTTGGTGCTGGCCTCGGTTCGCTCGGTGCTTCGTGGCACATGCTATTCCGCTTCAAAGTAACGTAAACGTAATGACCACGTTTCCATAGGCTTTCATGATCCGGATCAGCAAATTCAACCCTCGCCCGCACATGGCATTTTCCCATCCTAGGACGCACATGGGGGGGGGGGCGGGGGGGTGCCATCCCCCCGCGCCATTTCGTTCCTGTTGGAGATAGAGCTTCGCGGTAAAGACCAAAAAGATTCTTTGGGAAGAGACAAATCTAATGATACCCGGTTTTACCTTCTCAGGTCAGTCATTGACCTTCCAGGTCAGGTCAAACGAAAAAGGTTGCTGTTTTGGGTCAGTGTTGGATATCAAGTGCGCTGCTTATCATATATATGTTACAGGCCGTATGAAAACTCAGTCCGTTTGCAAACGGCCTGGCCCGATTCAGGCCGTTTGCAAACGGCCTGGACAGCCCAGTCAGTATGCAAACGGACTGAAAAGTCAGGCCGTTTGAATACGGGCTGAAATTCCAGGCTGTATGCAAACCGCCTGAAATTTCAGGCCGTTTGCAAACCGTCTAGGCCGTATGACAACTTTCCAGACACCAGGCCGTTTGCAAACGGTCTAGGCATTTTGAAAACAATCTGGTCTGCATAAAGTTACAGCTGGACAATGTTGAGTTTGTTGAAGCACGACCGTTTTATGACATTACATGGCACCATGAAATCCTGAGGTGCATTCGGCATCCGGAAAAATATCGTCACTCGGATATTCTCCGTCGGAAAATTATTGTTGAGCGTCTATCTTCAGCATGGCTCGTTATCGCGATACCGTTCGTGATCCCCGATGATTCTCGCTAGTTCCGGAAAATTATCCCTGATTTTCCCGATGACGAATGCAGGCCTGGTTAGGAACAGATTAGCAGAACTGAGACCCGGCCCGTACAGCGCCCGGTCGACCCGGGCTTCCCCCGCACTTCAAAGTTTCGCCTTCCACCGCAATGGTCAAGTACCTATTGCCGGCGTACGCCACCGGCCAGCCGCCGGCGGTCGACCGGGCGCGGTGAGGACTCTTGAACCAGTGGCGCGGGAACTTCTTCGTTCCAGACTGGGGGGGGGGGGGGGGCTGAACCATAATAGAGATCAACCTAGGGTACCCCCAAATCTAGTTTTCTCACCGGTTTTAGGCCACTTATTTTTCAGACCTTGGCCTTTTCAACAAAAAAAAAAACGAAAATATTTGCAAAAAAGTCAGGTATCCTGTCTCAACTGAGTGAAGAAACTACCGTTTTGTCAACCTGGAATAAAGGTTTTAATCTGCCAAATGAGTTGCCGAGCCAGTGAAAGAGGTGGATTTTTCACTTACATGCTTTCTTCCTTTGTGACCCACAACCCCTAATTTGGGGAGGAGAGGACAAGCTGCCCCAACGGTTCCTGACCTCATGAAAAGTTGTGGGGCACCGCCCCCACGGCCCCAGAGCTGTGGGAGCAAGCTTCCCCCACTGCCCCCTCCCCCGGTTCCCGCTCCTATGTATGAATCTATGAAATTATGTTGGTACTTGGTAGATTTCCGATTTCGATTCCTCCAGCTGGGGGGGGGGGGGGCTCAAATACATTACAAGCGCCCCCCCCCCCCCCCCAGCCGAAAAGTTGGAGGGGCTCAGCCCCCGCTAGCCCCCTCCCCGGTTCCCGCCCCACTGATGTGAACTCTGATGTCCATTGCGCGCTCCGGCGTTTTATGCCGCAAAATAATCGGTGAGTCTTGTAGTGATACGTTTCACCAGATCTCACCAGTAGTGGCTTCACCAGGCTCCATCAACTGGATCAGGATGGCCTACACAGGCGGACCGTGAACTTGTATAATTAGTAATATTGTCGAAAAACGGCCGGGCCGAGCATCAGCACAGTAAGAAAATGTTCGACGTATGTAGACGAGTCATTCGGCATGGAATGCGCAAGCATTCACATGGATGCAACCTGATCATCGACCAACCTGGATCCATTAAGTTCAATCTTCAGAGGCTGTTGTACTTCGCCAGACCGTTTGAAAACTGACTAGGCCGTTTTCAAACTGTCTAGGCCGTTTCAAACTGCCTAGGCCGTTTTCATACGGCCTGATATTTCAGGCGGTTTGCAAACGGCCGGCTTTTTCAGGCCGTTTTCAAACGGCCTGACTGGGCCAGGCCGTTTGCAAACGGACTGGGTTTTCATACGGTCTGTAACATATATACCGATGACGATGCCGTTTTCTGGTGCCAAGCCAGCTGGAACCTCTCTGTCACACTAGTTACCCGACCAGGTTTTTGCTGCTGAGGTCATTTCAGGTCAAGTTAGGTCAAGGTCAATGATATGTGTTTGTATGTCTGTGTGTGTCTGTGTGTATACTGATGTGTGCACCGATTGTTTATGTGTCCATATTACATGAAATCATGATCTGAGAAGCTTTTACCAAAAATGCAGTAAAAAAAAACTTCACGAAAAGTAAATTCCGCATGCCTAAAACGCAATTATTTTCGATGACCGAGGTTGACCTTGACCCTGACCTTGACATCTGTACCTCGTCGAACAACATGTTCTTTGATAGGTGGACGGTAATTGGAGGATCAAAAGCATGCGATAGCATGCTTTTGCATCCGGAAATTCCCATTGGTGGGTCGCTGAAAAAAAGTTCGGCTGAACCTGTTTGTCAGTGAGTGAGTATGTGAGTGAGTTTGTCCAAGCTTTTTTGGACCTGGAGTCAAAATGGGTGGACCGATCGGGACGAAAGTGGGACCGTTTGATTCGTCTCCGGCGAGGTAAACTTTTGGTGCTGGCCTCGGTTCGCTCGGTGCTTCGTGGCACATGCTATTCCGCTTCAAAGTTTCGGTGACACGAATTTTTTTGTCAAGGCTTCAGGTCAACCCGAGGTCACGGGCAAAGCCATACTGGCGGGACACATCGGTAACACTTTGAACCAGTTTCCAGGGGGGGGGGGGTCACCGTCTGCGAGGGGTGCAGGCTGCACGTGCTGGGGTCGGAAAACCGTTTTGACGTGAGGTCCTCTGGCTCAAAGAAATTTTAAGCTATCAACCTCAAAATCGGTTCAATGGTAGTCCCAGGCAAGGCCTCCAAAATAATGCACATTTGGTTGAGCTAAACTCTGTGGTGCATGAGCTATGCACGTGTAAGCCGATTGCACCCCTTCGTACGTTGCCACGCCTGCAGGGTAAACGGCAGCTCTAACTGGTTCAAAACTTGCAGGTCATAAGAAGAATACATTTGATCACGACATTCCGGCGAGATAATATCCGAGGGGTGCAAGCTGCGCGTGCGGGGGGCGGATAACGGTTTTGACGAGGGATCCTCTGAACCCGGGAAACGTCGATCTAGCGACACAAAAGTCGGTTTTTAATGAAGTCATTGGGCTATGGATCCTCCAATTCTGGCCCAAGGCAACGCACGAGCGCTGCCGGCATCTAGTATCCTATCGTTACAGCGATGGGGTCTAACCTATGTAACGTCCAGCATGGTCAGTGCTGTGGGTCGCGGGACGTGCTAGCAGCTCTGGATTACAGATACGCCGTTCGGGTCCCAAGGTCACGTAGGGTCAGCCATCAGGAAGTTTTCGAAAGTTCCAGTAAGCTATGGTCCTTGCAATATTGCATTCTAGGCGTCCATAACGTGTATCGCTTCTGCCTGTGTCCAGCTCACTTAACCCGGCAGTTGCTGGGGTATTTCGCCACCCACCGTTTGCTGGGGGGGGGGGGCGTTAAACGCCCCCAGCCGATAACTCGAGAACCAATAGGCGCAGCGAAACGCACGAGGCGGCAAACGAAAGAGCGCGACGAGACGCTTCAGATGAGCACTTCAAAGTTCAATTTTGAGGTCACAGGTCGGGTCAAGGTCAGGTCAAACACCTGAAATCGGGCTTTCAGTAGCATCGACTTCAGGACTTCGCAATGGGCGCCTCTCGTCAGTAACTCTGTCAAAACGGTGCACAATCCATCATATAAGGCCTACAAGAGTGTCAGCTCCATGTAGGGGTCAGTCAAGCATAGGTCAGGGTCAAGGTCAGGTCAACCGGATAGGCACATATCCCCGAAAATCAAAACTGATATTCGCAGCCTGTGACACATGTTTTATGGGTAATTTGGGGCGTAGAACACGATGGTGACATTCATTTTATCATATGTGTACGTGTTTGGCTCAAAAAGTTCAATTTAAGAAATTCATGTTTCATGGTCGTGAAGTAGTCACGAAAAATTGCCAAGATTCAGTTCAAGATTTTGTAAAATGCGGAACGATAATCAATAATCGAAGATAGCCATTTGATTGTTCATGGTATTGGCAGTCTAATAGCGTTTACGGCATGTCTGTATGTCTATTCTGTGATTTTATATGATTTTTTGAACATATGCCGTTTTTGGTCGAAAACTCCGAAATCATGACGTCACTAAAACCTCGATATCTCAAAAATTTTCCGACCGATTTTTTTGAAACTTTGTCACAATAAACTTCAATTAATTCCCTACAGGTAGCCAAAATTTGGCGCGCCTGCGGCGCGCCGTTTTTATGCTATGGCCCGGCGAAAAAAGTGGGGGCGTTTAACGCCCCCCCCAGCAACTCGCGGGTTAATATTTAATCTTGAGCCTATCTCTCCTTGAAGGCAACCAGCTTTTTTCAACATGAAGAAATGGGCACCAATTAGTCCAAAAGGTCCCTAAAATGTGTTATAAATGCACAGCTACAGCTTTTAAAACAATATCGTAAGTACAAAGTAGTGGGGTACGCCCCGAAATATCCTAATTACCCACGATCAAGTAACTTTTCATTGGACTGTTGGCCCGATTCACATTCCATGCACTTCGGTCATTGCTGCTCATAGCATAAAGGGTAAACGAGCACATGCACCGAATTACATTTTCGCCCATATCCAAGACACTAGCCGCTGTGTTCATGAGTGAAACATAACTGGACGCATAGCGGAGCGTACCGGGCCGGTATTTGGGCGACAGCGCCATTCCTTCTCTGAATTCTACGCGCCTTCGCAGCCGGCTGCATTCCTGCATGCAAAGTGGAGCCCACCGTCGTCGGGTGGCGGCCGGCGGCCGGCGACGGCGTCGGCGACGTCAGGGCCGACCTCCTAAATCACCGACAGGCCCACCAATCAATCACACTTGGCGCGACGGCGTGGCACTATTAACCCCGCCGAACGCCGTTTTTAGCCGCGCGGGAAAAAACGATGTCGCCAAGTCCAGGCGAGCGTATAGCTGTGACAGTGTGACAAAACCGACTCGGCTGAGACAACAGACAACAGCAACGACACAGCGAGAAGCTCGCAGCGCGAGGTGATCAGTCAGTATCAATAGAAAAACACGATTCTAACGAAAAGTGTGTGCCTATTTCAAACAACCTTCGGTTATTTTAGAACCGTAGGCACGGACATTCTCTATGAACCTTTAACCCTATTAGTGGCAGGCTCCTGGCTACCCCATATTAGTGGCAGGGGGGGGGGGGGCTGTTTACGACCCCCCCTTGATATCTCGAGATCTAACCGGCCGATTTTCAAAATTCAAACGGCATTCGATTTGGCTCAACGAGAGCTACATTTCTAAAAAAAAAAAAATTAAAAAATGTCAATAGGGGGGTAGAGGGGGGTAAAAACGGGCAAATTGCAGATACATTTTAGACTGTTTATCACGGCCAGGTTTCTGAACCAATCTTAACGCAACTTTTGCCGATCGATAGAGAATGAACCAGGAATTCACATGGATCCTAAAAATATGCATTTTCAAAAATCATAGGCGGATACAGATCATTGAGATTGGGGGTACACAAAAAGTATAGTAAATAAGGTTTTTGTTGGTACTGTTTCTAAAAAGGGTGTCAATGGTCTTGTTATGTTACAATTTTCTTATGAGAGAACGACTAAAATTGTATTGGTCATGCATAGGCGGTGTCAGGGCACCTATGTTGGGAGGTAAAAAATAACCCCCCTTTTTGGACGCCTGGATCCGCCTATTATAGCAAAAACGTGTCAAAAGAGGATGCACAATAACTTTGTATATGTTATCACATGATACCTTTCATTCACTGTTCGTAAAACTGGTGCAGCATCGTGATCTTCGCCCAAATGACTCGCTTCACGAATAGGACCCCCAATTCCCAGTGCTCTGGAGCCGCCCCTGGTAGAGTTATGAACTTGAAATTTTCAGGGAATGTGCCCAATTTAGTTTTAGGAAAAGTCAGAAAAGTTCAGCATCGTAGCTTCAGCGGTTTCGGAGATATTCTCGAAAAACCTGAGGGGTGGATAAAAACAACCCCCCCCTGCCACTAATAGGGTTAATTCCATTCTGCCTACATCACAGCTGCACAACTAAATGACACAATGGAAGAACTAGTTATATACTCGTAATAACTATCAGCAGGAAGCCGGAAGAATACGGGAGCTCAGTGGAGCTTAGAAGGGGATTTAGCCAGCCTTCAGCTCCTGGTGTTGTGACGGATGGGGCCGAGGGGTCGGGTTTCGTGACAGGCTGTCGGATTGGACGGCTCGGAGGATCGGCGCGACGTGTCGTGTCTTCACTCTGGCGTGCCGTGTCTTGTGTGACCGAGTTGACCGGTAAGTGGTCCTCTAATTACATTAGGCTGCTTCCAGTCGTGTCATAAATGACTTATCACTGGTGGCGAGGCCGACCTGCCGCGGCTTCAGAGACCTGAGACGGCGTCACATTCTGGAACTATTCGCCTGACACGAAGCTCCATGATGGGTTCGGAATTGGACTAACCAAAATCAAATTGTAAAGTGCGCCGCTTGGTCGATGACTTATTGGACGATGGAGTACTGCGAAGTAGGTTTAAATGTTGTGTCGATTTGGGATGTCTTGTGAGAAGTTCAGTTGATCAGATATAAATTTACAATGAAACGCTTTGCAAATTGATGCAAAGGTCAGCTAGAAATAGTATTTATGTACTCTTCTGGGCCCTAGCAATCTCTTCAAGAATGCCTATGCCTTGCAGCGAGTCCTTGCCTTGAATGAGTGTGGTGATAATAGGGTAAACAGATCAATGTGAGCTGTAATTAATTGAAACGTACAAATATGGTCGCCTGAGCTTTCAATAAGAAAAAGCACAAGATCCTTATCCAAACAGCATACCTACCACTGCTGAACCAATCAGCCACAAAACATATCGAATTAGAACAGTGAATGGGATTACTGGAGTACACAGAACTCGCACCAAACGACAAGGCAATGAAAGTGCAATGCTGCCTCCGAGCACCCTTTTACCGGGTTTGCGACAGCATCACATCGTATCCGACGAGGCTCAACTCCGGTTACCCAGGAGACATCGGGCCGCGGCGGAACGTAAGATGACAGATGGACCAGCCACTGCGCTTTTACCGCCAACAGACATGTCGAGTTCTGCCAAAGCACTGACATTCGACTGACAAAGCTCCAGCTGATCTAGAGATGCTTTTCATTAGTCCAAATAACAATTTCTTAAATTATAGCATAATGCTGTTTCATTTTCAGTGTTCATGGATGGAACAATTATTATGTCGGCAGTGATAGCTGGGAATATTTAATCTCGTTGAAGTCTGCTATAGAACTTCCCGTGACCCACGAAGCAGGCTGAGGAGTTTTGGAACACGCTGGGCTCATACCGCCCCAGGGCACACGACGCTTGACCCGATCAATAGCATCGCATGATAGCGACAAATGATCATCCGCCCAGCACAAATGAGGAGGATGCCGGGCTAAAGCATTGCTATCACGGACAAGACAGTCCCATATTGCACGCTCCTGCTGTCATAAAACTTTGGCAGAATATAAACAACACTTGGCATTGAGACATAGGTGTAGTGCTACTGAATTTTCGACCTTCACACTCGCAATGTACGCTGTCGCATATGATTGACTATAACTATTCCCAACATGAATATATGTAGTAGGAACTTTTGGCATGCAGCCTCATATCATATCAAGCATATATGTAGGTATATAGTTTGATCGACGTTTAGCGTTGAAAGTTTACCTACGTTGCATCATATAGGAACTTCGTCTCTGTTTATCTTGTTTATACCAGCAACTACATGAAGAGAGTCAACGTGTGGTGCAACGCGATCCTCCCTCCAACAGACTTGGTATTTCTAAGATGTAACAAACCACTTTTGCTGCTTCTATCGATTCAGCCACTATCTTTTTTATACCATTATTATTTACGCTTTCAAAGTATTCTGATCTTGCAGTGTCTCGGTACTGACACTATTGACAGCATTTCATTTTCTGTCTCTTTTATTGGCGACTCTTACCCGCTTATAACCACACCCACTGCGCGCCAACCCTTACTTTAAACTCCTCCAACTTCTCACTCATCAAAGGTGAGTCAAGCAATAGCTGAAAGGAGAAGCACAGCTGCAGACGCTTTCATCGGATGATAACTACCAACTTGGTAACTTGTCTAGATCCGGGATGTCGAACTCGACTCCTGCGCGCATGCTGACAAGGAAAGGACGCCGATTTTTTTTTTTTTGAATTATAATTGGAAAACAATGGGAACGTTTTTGGTTATATTACTTTAAGTTGGCTGCATATTGCTTTGTGAAACATTGCTATTTGAATTTTAATCTGTGTCGCAAACTATTTTGACAACTTTGATGTTATAGGCGAATTATTTGCATTTTATTTTGTCTTTATGGCTTGAAAAATATCTATATCGAAACACATGTGTAGCCAACTTAAAGTAATATGACGCCGATTTTACGCTGGACTAGCCCTGGGCCACGATGCTGACACCCTAACCTTGCGATTCATTCTCTCTCTCTCTCTCTCTCTCTCTCTCTCTCTCTCTCTCTCTCTCTCTCTCTCTCTCTCTCTCTCTCTCTCTCTCTCTCTCTCTCTCTCTCTCTCTCTCTCTCTCTCTCTCTCTCTCTCTCTCTCTCTCTCTCTCTCTCTCTCTTTCTCTCTCTCTCTCTCTCTCTCTCTCTCTCTCTCTCTCTCTCTCTCTCTCTCTCTCTCTCTCTCTCTCTCTCTCTCTCTCTCTCTCTCTCTCTCTCTCTCTCTCTCTCTCTCTCTCTCTGTCTCTCTTACCTTGCTCTGCTTTCTGGTCTCTGCTATCAGCAATAAATTAGTTGTTTCAAACTACCCGAAGGCATATTGCACAAATAAACCTGCCTTTAAATGTTTTGATTCACTGAAATCCATATTTATCATTTGAATTACTAAGTCCTCATGAAAATCACCAGATCTCAGCTGAAGCACAACGGCCTGCTCACCTCCGTCATTTATCTGTCTCAGCTAGAGTCCCGAAAACCAGCGGTTACAGCCCCGGCCTAATCCGTCAATATTTTCATATCTCTATCATGACGAGTCCCGGTCGGTTAGATATAACTCCCTGCGGCTCGGTCAGAGATGAAGAACGGGACTATTCCCAGGGACCGGTCCACAAATATCTCGGTGGTTTTCCGTCCCGAAGGAAATCAACAGCGGCGCGCCACCCCCGTCGGACGGGTGCTGGTGGACCGGCCGCGACAGCTCGGAGGACCCCTGGCGGACCGGCCGCGACAGCTCGGAGGACCCCCGCCGGACGGGTGCTGGCGGACCGGCCGCGACAGCTCGGAGGATCCCCGCCGGACGGGTGCTGGCGGACCGGCCGCGACAGCTCGGAGGGAGCGCCGGGTCGCTGCCGTCAGTTCTCATTAGTGGTGTCAATTACGGAAAATCGGAATACCGATACCAAACCAAATACCAACCAAAACAGTGGAGAAATACCGAAACCAAACCAACTTGGGAAAATGAGGGAAATAACAACTTTTTACCGATTTCTTAGCCTCTTAAACATTAGTGAGGGTTAACCCGCGCCCCGCTGGGCTATTCAGCCATACGCGCCCTGCTGGGGGGGGGGGGGCAGATTCTGCCCCCCCTGTCTAACTTCCGAACCGATGGTCGTAGAAAGACGGGGAAAACGGCAATCGAAAGCTCTCAACAAGACGGATCTTAAGAGCCCAAATTTTTTTGCTTAAGTAGGTCAGAGGTCAGGTCAAGGTCAGGTCAATGGTACAAAATGCAAGTTTCTACAGTATCGGCCTTGCACCGTAGTTGCCGAAGAATGGACTGAGACTGATTGCCCAAAACGTGTTCTTAGACTACCAAGACAATATTCGTTGCACACAATGTCATTCAAAGGTCAAGGTCCAGGTCAGGTCAGGTCAGGTCAGGTCACCAAAAACAAAATATAGAAAAGGGCATGTGCGACACATGTTTTATGGGTCATTTTACTCATGGAATTCAATAGGCACACTCAATAAGTGATATGGATCACCTCTGGATGAATTTCAGGTCGAGGTCAGGTCAAGGTCAGGTCAAGTGAGGTCAAATTTTGAAGTTGGTTGTTAAGGTCTAAAAAGGTGTCTATCCGATGCAGTTTTTCACGGCGAATCGAATGGTGCTATTTTTGTTTCCGTACGAGGTCTAGAACTTCCAAAAAAATCATTTTTCAAATTTTTTGTGTGTCGTGACGTCATAAAATTTTGAATAACTCCCACATTTTTGAACCGATTCTTCTAAAAATTGGTATGTAGGTGCACGTAGACCACTTCTTTGACATATAATCCGGTTTTTTCGATAAACTCAAAATTTTGGATTTTATAAATATTTTCCCAAAAAAGTCAGTTTTTTGGAAAAATTTTGGCCAAAATCCACAATTTTCAAAAAACCGAGATAGCCATTTGATAGACAAAGTAGAATCACGTATAACCTTTTTGTTACGTCTTGATTCCTTTAAAAATGAAGATGTTAGCGGCGTTTGAAATTTTGCCGTTTTTTAGGCGAAAATGGCGAACATGACGTCACTAAAACGTCAATTTCTCAAAAATTTTCCGACAGATTTCGCTCAAATTTTCAGGGAACGTGTCAAATTGATGTATGATAAGGTACTGAAAGTTTGACGTCGCTGGCGTAACGCGTTTAGAAGTTATTGGCGAAAAACGGGAGGGGGGCAGATTCTGCCCCCCCCCCCCCCAGCGGGGCGCGGGTTAATGATACCAACAAAATACCAAACACATTACGATTAAAATACCAAATACCAAGTTGGTATCGCTTTGGTATCGGTATACCAAAAAGTTGGTATCCGATTGACATCTCTAGTTCTCATATCTCAGCCCGCGCAGCGACTCGGCCGATCTCTGGGCAGTAGAGCGGCGACCGCCCGGTTACCATGGATGGTACTCAGAGCTCACGAGCCCGAGTTGGAAGTGTGTTGCTATATGGAGACCCGGCAATATGGAATCTTCCTGTCGGGATCTGGATATGCATTCAGAAGATTCAAAGTTTGTTCAGGAATATAGCGAAGATGAAGCCATTCATGACTATCTCCATTTGCTGGAAGTTTTGAAAAGTGGTTCATGATTCGTTTACTTCTTTTTTTAATTTAGTTTGTACGTTTCTTTATGCTTACATATCAGAGCTCAGCTATGCTTGCTTAGTTAATCTATATCAAGCCAATGACGAAACACGAGACGTCTAGCATTCTCGTTGGTCTTAAATATATGTCATGACTTTTGCACTTACGACAATGGCAGTTTCAAGCTTCAACAGCGCCAGTTGCCGCCCACATTCCACAGTATCGACCGTCTCTACACGCGCACCCAGCCGACGTCATTCGGCGAAAACTGGAAGGATTCTACACATTGTGGCGAGTAGTAATTGCTCTGGCCTTCTCCATTGTCCTATGAGCACAAACAGACGCCGTCAGCGCGGCCATTGTCACGGTGACCGAGTGTGACGGCTCTGTTGTCGGTGCACCAGCGCGTGTGACGCTGCTCCACTTACTGTGCGTCGCTGGTGACGTGCCGCCCGGCCCGGCGACGGGTGACGTGCTGCAGGTACAGCGCGGCGGCGAGTGCCGTGCCGGCGCGGCGCGGCGACGCTCGGTCATGAGGCACAGTGGTCCAGGCCATGTCAGTGGGTCAGAGTGATGTGAGAGAGGAGAGTTTGGCCGTTTTATGTCGACACTGGCGACTGCGGCCACTCGCTGACCGAAGCCAGAGGCACCCGTGGGATTACAGAACTCACCTGGTTCCTGGACATGGCGGCTGCAACAATGTTGAGGTCGTTGGGTCGTGCTTTATTGCTGGCCGGGCTCACAAGAAGATTGGTGGACTGGTCGAGACCTTTGTACGTCTCTCCATACCCCGAAGGAAGTAAACGCCAGAAAAATGCTTCCATTGTTTGTCATGTTTGTATTGCCTGCTTCACTTGGCATGGCTATTGAAATTATTATTCCCATTTATAAAAGCCTCAGTATGAGCAAATATATTACTACTGCTTTCATACTAGAATTCGTTTTCTGTAAGAGTTGGTATAACTACTCAATTGGCTCCCTACCTTCACTTGCTTAGTCACTGTTTCATTTTTAGCATTTTAGGGCCACCAGTCGCGAAGCTCAGATTTAGCATCGCTGATTGAATCGATTCGCCAGGATGCCCTAAACCAGAGCTGTGGCAAAGGTGAATTTAGTGGCTTGTAACCCGTCGGTTTCAGTCGTAAATCCAACACCCGCTGGACCGAACCGAACACTAGCCCATCAGGGCCGCTGATCTCGGCGCACGAGGGCTAAATGAAGACGGAATTTTCGGACATTTCATCGCAGGAACTGAGATGAGCCTGATGTTTATGACTTGGACAGTAGCTAGTTGGATGAGGACCAAAAGCGAGGTCCAATACTGTCCATATTGTTTTAGGCCTGAATATCTGATCAGTAGTCGTTGATTGGTATCGGCACACCAGTAAGATGGTATCCGCTTGACATCTCTCGACAGGCACCTGGTAGTTCGTGACCGTCTCTACAGATGTCGCCACAGTCGAGCGCCTGAATTGATGCTGTGCCGCAGGGCTCAAGAGCTAAGGGACGCCGTCAATGCATTAGACCGGGCGCTGTTGTGGACTTGAGTTTGGAGGCTGGAGCGAAACTCTGAGCTGCCCCAGACCCAGACGTATATTGCATGGCTAGCCTAGACCCTCACTGTACGTACGGCCCTCCAGCAAAAGAGTGGTTGGTTAGCCTATGTGCTTTCGGTGTAATAACTTGAAATAACAGAGACACTCCTGTAAAATGACTCAATAGAAATGAGAAGAGGGTTCGTGCACACATTTCGGCAGTGGTTTTCAACAGCCATTAGACGTATTCATCAATGCAGATCGATTATTGTGATGTTGGCAACCAACCACTTAATACCTGGAGGGCCGTACTTACGTACAGAGCAGGCACAACGGCAGATTCCATACAGTGAAGTAACTTGAGAAGCTTTTTGCCCAGTTTTACTGGCTTGTTAGTTTTCAGTTTATGTGTGCAAGGCTATAGAACTCCAGGTAAGGACACCAGCCGTTTGACCTTGAACGCCGCCGGCCGGCCGATGACGTCATTGGAGGCAAGCCGGCTCGGCGGACACACAAGGCGAATGCATAACGGAGGGGCGTTGGAACGTTGCGGGAGCCGGGGAGATATTTTAATGTGGTTGTATACCACCATTGTTATGTTTATTGATCTACAGACTGCATTCTTTTAAACCTCGATGCACTCTAGGCCTGGATGGTTCGTACATTCGTGGAACGATCACCCCGTCCGAAGTCCGTGGTCGAAGCTGTCATAGTATTAAAGACACTAAGACGGGTGCAATAACGGCGATCCGATCCCGTCTCTGGCGAATCTAGAGGGGTCGTAAGGACCCAGGCCGAATCTGACCGTCTATTTTTAGGGAAACGGGGTGGGTGAATTGACAACCGATGGCTTAACCCTCGCCCGCACATGGGGGGGGGGTGGTTGCCACCCCCCCAGGTAGTCTTTCTGCTCTGCACTCAACATTTTTAGCGCTAGAACGCTTATTTTTCGTATAGCTGCTCCTCTATCCCTTCTTGATGTCCACTGAAAATTTCAAGTTTCTGTGATTTTTGGTTTCGGAGATATGACCTTGTTTTTCAGGTCATGTCATGACCCAAATGGCCAATTCTCAACATTTTGCGTTTGCCATGGGTCTTGCGAGCTTTTGACACCCTGATTTCGGCCTTTTTTGCCAGTATTACCTCCCACCTATCATGGAACATGTTGTTCGACGATGTACAGGGGTCAAGGTCAGGGTCAAGGTCAACCTAGGTCATCTAAGATAATTGCGTTTTAGGCAAGCTGAATTTACTTTTTTTGAATTTTTTTGACTGCATTTTTGGTAAAAGCTTCTCAGAGCATGATTTCATGTAATATGGACCCAAAAACAATCGGTGCACACATCAGTATACACACAGACACACACAGACATACAAACACATATAATTGACCTTGACCTAACTTGACCTGAAATGACCTCAGCCGCAAAATTCTGGTCGGGTAGTGTGACAAAGAGGTTCTAGCTGGCCTGGCACCAGAAAACAGCATCGTCATCGGTATTTGATAAGCAGCGCACTTGATATCCAACGGTGACCCAAAACAGCAATATTTTTTAGTTTGACCTGACCTGGAAGGTCAATGACTGACCTGAGAAGGTAAAACTGGGTATCATTGGATTCGTCTCTTCCCAAAGAATCTTTTTGGTCTTTACCGCTAAGCTCTATCTTCAACAGGAACGAAATGGCGCGGGGGGGGGTGGCAACCACCCCCCCCCCCCCATGTGCGTTCTAGGATGGGAAAATGGCATGTGCGGGCGAGGGTTAAGAGATAATGAGAAGAGATCCCGTCGTCGATTGTTGTTTGACAGACAACACATGTTGTACTGGACGTATGACCATCAGAGGTAATGCCTGAACGTAGGCAAGCATAATTGTTCTGTCATACTGTTTAGGAATATAAAATGGTAATGGAGATTATTGAGGATATGATCTCTACATTACAGGAATTCGCTAATTACTACGGCCCATAGGGGCACCGCCGGAGCTGTTGTTTTGCCATCGGTCCCAGGCAACTCCAGGGAGCTGCAGTACCCGGCGGCCAAAGCGGCCCACCTCGTCGACTCGCAGGTCCTGTGGGATTCCGTGATGCTTTAGTGCTTCACCCACAGAAGCACGGGCATAGCAGTAGGATGTGGGGCTAGGTGTCTGTCCACCTCTTCATTGAAAGAACAACGTATACAGCGCCTGGTCCCGCCGAAGCTCGGTATCGACCGTGACTTATTCACAACTGGCGGATCCAGGAGGCGGTCTTGGACACTGCGGGGGCTTACCCCAAAAAGGTTTCTCGGAATTAATTTAAAAAAAACTCTGATTTCGATTCCTTGCGCACTGCTGTGCAGTGTGATTAACCAACATTTCCTCAGAAAAGTTGTGAAGTTTTCTTTGATTCTCGAAAAGCGATTTCGGGCGCTGCCAATGTGGGGGAAGACATTTGCCCCAAATGCCTTCCCCTGGATCCGCCAGTGGGTTGCCCCACTCCGAGCTTGACTAAAACCATTCTCAAACCCCACCAGAAACCGATGGTAAGGTGAATTTAAATCCAATAACTCATCTCTGTCTGCCCGCCTAAATATGTATACAACACATGGTACGGCACCCGGCCCTGTCTGAGCTATGAGCCGATCGCGATATTTTCGGCTTTCCCCAACCCAAGCTCGATTAGGAACGTTCTCCTTCCCCACCCGATTGCTGATGTCAATTCAAATTCAATACCTCATCTCTGTCGGCCCGACCATAACCCATTCATTGCACACCGTTCAGCGCCCCGCCCCGCCAGAAGTATCCTAGCGCGCTGAGCAGTTGCCTCCAGCCGCGTCATCGCGAGGCCCCGCGCGGCCCATAAATTAATACATTGCGCGAATAGCCGTGTCGCCCCCCTGTATGTGTGCTTAGAATGAGTCGCAGCGTAAACCAATCATAACTTTCTGCTGTGCTTTGTCCTGTGTTTTGTGCACGACTTTGATATTTTCTTATTCTGACGTCTGTTTTGTCCCTCTGTGTAGATTTATCTCACTGATTTATATTTCCTGCAGTTGTTTTTGTCGACTCAGCAATGGAAGCCTTTTACTGCCTGTCAGACCTAGTATCCACCTCTTGATACTGGTCAACCAAAAGCGGCTTGAGAAGTAGTCACTGGACAGTTGTTTATGACAAAAACACGCCTCTTGATGGTTGCATACTTTTTAAATCTGTTTTATACTGGATCCTATCGCTGCCTTCATTTATACTTTGCGCTTTTCACAGCGGATTACTGCATGGTAGGAGCTAAATACCTATTTCAA
Organism: Amphibalanus amphitrite; assembly: GCF_019059575.1. Classification (NCBI taxonomy): domain Eukaryota; kingdom Metazoa; phylum Arthropoda; class Thecostraca; order Balanomorpha; family Balanidae; genus Amphibalanus; species Amphibalanus amphitrite. Next base: position 54,456 of record NW_024883459.1, on the reverse strand, counting down.
GTCTTTTTAGCAGTCTCTTTCCGGAGCACTAAACCCAAACATATCAAAACTTAACACTTCACAAATACAAACTCCTTTTGTCTGCTCACTGCACGTTGATTCTTCATTCTTGAGTTAGCTCACAGCTTATACTTAGCTGGGCTGCTTGATATTGAACGACAGCAAAATTACAAAGTACAAGGCACCAGTCGTCTTTTATTCAAGGATATGTATTTGACGCTCAAATACCTGCAAACCTGGAAAACAGTCAATGAGGACAATCTGACTAAGCATCTCCTTTTATGATTAACAAAATGTCAGTAAATGCAAATATGAAAAGTAAATAATGTTCCGAGGCGTAGTCAAGCCAAAACCTGTCATTTTAAAGCATATAAGGAACACAAATTCCCACTTGTTCTGATTACACGAATGCTCAGTGTTCTTGCTGCAACTACGCATTGAACACAATGACTACTTTTGTCTGGGTAAAATCTTGCTGGATGGAATGGCACACAGATATGTTAGATAACGTTTTGCACTTAATCATAGCCACTTAACCCTCGCCCTGGCAGGGCATTTTTCATAACACGGCCTGGCAGGGGGGGGGGTCGATACGACCCCCCTCGCGATTGGCTCCTATGGCACCTAGAAACACCAAATTTGGTAGGTAGGTGGGCCCTCTGGAGTTCTCGCCCCTGTGCAAATTTGGTTGCTCTAGGTCAATATTTAGGGGGGTTTTGGGGGGTATAAATGTAAAAATTTCGCTAAAAACAGGTCAAAAGTTTTTCGCTTATAACTTTTGATCCAATTAAGATAGAGCAAAAAGAAAAGCACCAGTGAACTCAGCACGTCAAGGCGCGTCGAATGATATACTTTTAGCTTGCTCAAGTGTACTTAAAGTTTTTTCTTAAATTTTAAGTAAACTTAAATTAATAAATTAAGTTAAAGTTAACTAAATTGCATCATATCGCATATCATTCGATTCGGTTGATCACCAGGAACACAGTGATACCATTTTTAAGCTCTAGCGTCATTATGTGCCAAGTTATTGGCAAAAACGTCATTTAACCTCAGTTGACCTCATTTGACCTGACCCATGGATAAGTACACCAAACAAAGAAGCACCAAGTGACCTGCTGTTAACCCGCGACCTGGTGGGGGGGCTATTTTTTGCCCCCCCCCCCCCTCCAGACTTTTCGATATATCTCCAGAACCGCTGCGCCGATCGTCACCAAACTTTGAGTACCCTCCCGGACATCAATTTTACATACGGTGACCAAAAGTTTTTCCAAAAGCTATGATAGGTTGGCCGGAAATGACGTCAGAGTGACGTCATGTTCTGCCGTTTTCGACCCAAAAAAGGGTTTCGCGGGAAGAGCTGTCAGGCCTATAGCTTTGCAAATACAGAAAAATGATAACGACATAAAAGCTGTAGAATTGACAGGGCTACAAAACTGCGATCTCGGATTTTTAAAATTTTTGGATTTTGACCCCAAAAAATCAAAAAATATTTTTTTTATATAATGATCGAAAAATCCAAAAAGTTTTTTGAATTTCGCAAAAACAGGAATATATGTGATAGTCCTTACCACCTTCCATCCACATACCAAATTTGAGATTGATACCTCTTTTTTTGGCGAAGTTATAGCGAAAAAAAAAACTGTTAAAAATTGATGACGTCAAATTTTCAAACTCAATTTTTAGCAATTCTAGACCCCGTAGCGCAAAACAAAGACCACCATTAGACTCCCCGTGACGAGCTGCATCAAATCAATACCCGTTTTATGCAAAAATATCAACTTTAATATTTGACATTTTTTGGCCTGACCTTGACCTGACCTTGACCTGAACTTCACCAGAAAGTGACCTAAGCCGTACCTGATAGTCTTATAACCAACACCATTGAGTTGGAAATGAAAAATTGGCCATAAAACATGCACCACACAACCTTAGTAAAGTTGGGCTCATGTGACCTGACCTGTGACCCTTGGTGACCTGACCTGTGACGTGACCTGATATTGTCAGTGACCTCTAATAGCAACATATCTACTAGGCAACTGACGCCCTATCGCTGATTCTCGACAAAATGCGTTTTCCTCGGTGTTATAGCGCATTCCCTAGAAGACCCGTGAACGGTGAAACATTTCATCTTTGACCTGACCTGTGACGTCATCGGTGACCCCGAGGTCAATGAAATTTGGTTTCCCGCGACAAATTTGAAAGGCCTTTCGAACGCCGTTTGAATTTTGTGGATCCGTCCAGTAGTTTCGGAGATACGAGGGGGGGCAAAAAATAGCCCCCCCCCCCACCAGGTCGCGTTATAAACAGACCCCACCAGGGCGCGGGTTAAGTACTGTGGTTTCAAAGCACAAAAGTGATAGAACGAAGCTGATATCTCCAGTATTTTCCGAAGTTAGTATTTTCCCATAGGCTTAACATTACGACGTAATGACCTCTAACTGACCTCAGGTCAGTGACCTCAAAAAAACCGAACTATATGTTATACAACTCGGTGAACTTAGCACATCCTGAAAGTTTGAAGGAAATCAGTCCAAGACTGTGGGTTGGACAGGTGCAAAAAGAAAATTGAAATTTGACCATGACCTTGTACCGGTTTTTCCGACCTCGTGACCTGACCCAAGGTCACCCGGACCTGAAATTTTCAGGTCCTATGTAAAAAGGCTGCCCCATAGGCTGTGCCAAATTTGGCGGCGCTGCGCGCCGCCGTTTTTACGCTACCTTCGAAAAACCTTAGGGGGGGTCGCATCGACCCCCCTGCCAGGGCGAGGTTTAATCAAAGTTTAATTTTGTGTTGTTGCCTGTTACTTTAATTGGAAAACCCGTACCCTTCCTTCCTATTGCACGATTGTTGTTGAAAAATGGGAAGTGAATAATAATGTTTCTATTAATACAATATATATTCTAAAGTACCTCAATCCACAGGATTATTGATAATAAGAAATCACAACTGTAGCTCGATTTCTCCTTGGTTGTCTCGCTGCACTTATGCGTTCAGAACTCTGCCACGGGCCAACTATTGAGGCCAACTCAATCTGCGCTCCGCCAAAGTTGCACGGAGGATGGAGGTCCCTCGGTCCACGTTTTCAGCTCGGAGAGCCGTCCACGCCGTTCCGTCCCGGTAGTTTCCGTGAGTGGACAATTTCTGCTTCTGCGAGACTATTCCGAAAGAGAGAACTCGTGGCAATGGCCGCCAGACTGTTTTGGAGTGTCTAAATGCGATAAGTGGTAATGAGCTAAAGCCATCAGGAACCGTGCATTTGATAGCATAAAAAGTCACACCATCTCTGAACTGTATTTTCAATACGATGTTTCTATTCATTTCAAAGTTGACTACAAAACAACAACACGAATCCTTAACCTTTGATCTTGAACAACGTAGGTATACACCAACAACGAAATGTTTCTAGAATCCAGTGTGGCAGAGCTTTATTTACTGTACCACTTCTACATTACTTACGGTACATCATTTACACACACGCATTTGTATTTGCTTATGCTTCTCTTTTTTGCTCTGACACAGCTTGTCTTTCCGTTGTACACAATGCTCATGCCTGTCTGACGCGTGAGTAACCGTCATGTCGCGTGTATGGGTCGTCACGTCACCTGCGCGTCCGGCTGAGCGGCCACGGCTCGTGTCGTTCCCACCGTGTTCTCTTTCCTCTCGTACGCCTCAGCGGACGCGATGGTCGATCCCTGGCAATGTACGAGCCGTGCTCGGCAGAATCGCACAGCCGCTCAGGGAATGCAGGCTGGATAATGCACTCGAGTAGCACGGTCCATGGGCGAGGCATGTGTGAGTGTTGTAACTGGTACGATGCAAGATAGTGGATTCTTGGATTACATAGTGCCTACGACACACGCGTGTTGATCATGTATTTCATTAAATAGTCAACCAAATTTTCATCCAAACCATTTAGTTTAAATCACGTTAGATAAGCTGGTAGATGGGTGCTACGGCTGGATGATGATGTCATTACCAGATGATGTCATTAACGTCTCGAAATTGTATCGTTGTGTTGTGTCATCTGTGTCGATCATCCCGCCGCAAGAATCATTTACACTGCGCCTGGGAGCATCGTCCTGTAAACGTATGTAATTCCGCGCGTTTATACATGTTCCAGGACTCAGCCATATGGCAGTCGGAAATTAGTGGAGCGGAAATAATCAAGATTGTCTTAACGATAGAAATGTTTTCTACCGCAGCTCCCAGAAATGAAACGGAACAGAGTGTCGTAGAATGACGGACCAAGCTGAACATGACTGCCAGAAAACAGTAGAATTCTGACTAAAACCAAACTTTTATAGAGAACACCATATGTGGCTCGACCACCGAAAACTGGTTTGAGTTCGATAAATGCAAGTTTTTTTAATTAACCCGCGAACCGTAGCGCTATCGGCGGACCCTACCATCCGTAGGGGGACCGTTTCGGCCCCCCTTAAGATCTCGAAAATTTACCGGCCGATTTTCAAAATTCAAATGGCTTTCGATTGCACCACCAGGAACTACTTTGAGACCAAATTTCATTGACCTAGGTCAAACCGAAGACGTTACAGGTCAGGTCAAAGGTCGGATTTTCACCCGTTCACAGGCATTTCAAGAAATGTGTTGTGAAATCGAGTAAATTGGTAAGTTATTGAAAATCATCGATGGTAAATTGTTCATCAAACACACACTTCGCTATTTGAGGTCACTGATACCAGGTCAGGTCACAGAGGTCAGGTCACTGGGGGGTCACAATATGAAAGTGTCGTGTGATACATGTTCTATGGTCCATTTTACATGATAAATGCGATTATGTGGGTCAGGCAGTCTTTGGGCCAGTATAGGCTACGTTCTGTTGAAGATCAGGTCAAGGTCATGTCAAATTAGGTCAAATTTCATAGTTGGTATTTTTGCATAAAATGGGTATCGATTCGATGCAGCTCGTCACGGGAATTCTAATGGTGATCTTTGTTTTGATCTACGTGGCCTGGAACTGCAAAAATTGAGTTTGAAAATTTGACGGCCTCATTTTTGAACAGTTTTTTTTCGCTATAACTTCGCAAAAAAAGAGATATAGATCTGAAATCTGGCATATACATGTAGATGAAGATAGTAGGTACTGTCATAAATATTCAGTTTTTTTAATCTTTTTTTTATTTTTGGCTAATATATCAAAAACATACTTTTTTATTTTTGGGGGTCAAAATTCAAAAATGTAAAAATCCGAGGTAGCAGTTTGTAGCCCTGTCAATTCTACACCTTTTATCTTGGATCATTTTCCTTTATCTTCAAAGCTGTAGGCCTGACAGCTCTTCTCGCGAAACTTTTTTTCGGTCGAAAATGGCAGAACATGACGTCATTCTGACGTCATTTGCGGCCAACCTATCATAGCCTCTGTAAAAAAGGTCACAATGTATAAAGTTGGTGCCCGGGGGGGGGGGCATGAAAGTTCGGTGGCTATATCTGCAAGCCGTTTAGCCCGCGCGGGGCTGGGGGGGGGTAAATTTTACCCCTCTCGCGAATTTTTGCAATATCTCAAAAACGGCGGCGAGCAGCGCCGCCAAACTTTCAGTATCTTTTCGTACATCAATTTGACACGTTCCCTGAAAATTTGAGCGAAATCCGTCGGAACATTTTTGAGAAATTGACGTTTTAGTGACGTCATGTTCGCGATTTTCGCCTAAAAAACGGCAAAAGTTCAAACGCCGCTAACATCTTCATTTTTAAAGGAATCAAGACGTAACAAAAAAGGATATACGTAATTCTACTTTGTCTATCAAACGGCTATCTCGGTCTTTTGAAAATTTTGGATTTTGGCCCAAATTTTTTTCTTTCAAAAAACTGACTTTTTTTGGAAAATAACTATAAAATCCAAAATTTTGAGTGTATCAAAAAAGCCGGGGTATATGTCAGAGAACTGGTCTATGTGCATCTACATACCAAGTATTAGAAGAATCGGTTCAAAAATGTGGGAGTTATTCAAAATTGTATGACGTCACGACCCACAAATTTTTTGAAAAATGACTTTTTTGGAAGTTCTAGACCTCGTACGGAAGCAAAAATAGCACCATTCTATTCGCCGTGAAAAACTGCATAAGATAGACACCTTTTCAGGCCTTAACAACCAACTTTAAAATTTGACCTCACTTGACCTGACCTTGACCTGACCTCGACCTGAAATTCATCCAGAGGTGGTCCATATCACTTATTGAGTGTTCCTATTGAATTCTATGAGTAAAATGACCCATAAAACATGTGTCGCACATGCCCTTTTCTATATTTTGTTTTTGGTGACCTGACCTGACCTGACCTGACCTTGACCTTGACCTCTGAATGATATTGTATGCAACGAATGTTGTCTTGGTAGCCTAAGAACACGTTTGGGCGATCAGTCTCAGTCCATGACTCCATTCTTCGGCAACTACGGTGCAAGGCCGATACTGTAGGAACTTGCAATTTGTACCCTTGACCTGACCTTGACCTTGACCTCAAACTTAAAATTAAGTACATTTTTTTAGTTGTTCGTGATGAGATCTTTCGATTGGCGTTTGAATTTTCCAAATCGGACCATTAGTTCGGGAGATAACAGGGGGGGGTAAAATTTACCCACCCCAGCCCGGCGCGTTCGGCTGGAGACCCCAGCCCCGCGCGGGTTAGTAGATATTCACGGAAAAGGACAGGGGGCCATTTCGCCCCCCCCCCTACGGGGCGCGGGTTAAGTTAACCCTCGCATGTGTAGGGGGGTCGGATGGGCCCCCCCATGGTTTTTCGCGAATAACTCGCGTAAAAAGCGGCCGATCGCGACGAAACTTTCGGTACCCTCACATTGATCAATTTTACACCTACCCTGAAACTTTCATGACCCTGACCTCAATGACCTTTGACCTGTGACCTCTTTTCCGAGACCATGTTTGGCCGGAATCGCGATTCTGCGTATGTCGGCTCGCATTAGCCGCGCGTTTCCAAGCTTTTCGTGGTTTCAAACGTTCAAACATGTGATTTGATGTTGCTTCCATGCATTAGGGTGGGTGTCAAGGTCACCTGAAGGTCAGGTCAGGTCATTGACCTTTGGTGACCTCGGGTGACCTCGATTCACTTTTTCGAGCTGTACATGTTTCTAGGCTAGTTTTTTTTAGCTGAATTCGAATTTAGCAACCATTTGAACATTTACGAAGTAGTTTTGGTGCCTTCGTAACATGTTACGAAGCTGTCAGAGGCGGTTGACACGTACTACGAATACCCGTCACGATGCCCACTGGTTGACCTGACCTGACCTGACCCGACCTGGTCTAAATGCTTAAAGACATCATCTGTGATCAAAACTAACACGATATTCGTGATCAGCACCCCGAAAAACCCCTTAGCAGCCACACTTTACGACTTTCTAACAGGTCCCGATTTTCCGGACTTTGGGTAATTGACCTGACCTGGAAGGTCACCCAATGACCTAGGACCTTAAAATTGGGTATCATCGGCTTCCTCTCGTCACGGGCAACACGCTCGTTTTTTTCCGCGAAGCTCTAGCTCGATCAGGGGCCAAACGGCAAGGGGGGGTCCAACCGACCCCCCCCTACACATTAGAAGCTGGCAAACGCCGCACACATGCGACGGTTAAATATTTTTTGCGAGGAAATTTAGCGTGGAAAACTAGAAAATTGCATAAATCTTTCACATTTCTTACAAATGATCAAATCTATCTGTGCACGTTGAACAAAATACCGAAGCATTGTTGATGTCATGGTATAGAATTGACATGTCTATGTATTGTAATACCATAGACAGAACCATTTCCTTGAATCTGATTTATCAGCTTGCTGACTCTGAAAACCATGATCTGACAGGTTGTGAGGACTGGCATGTTTCACGTAGTGTTATCCAATGCCAGTTTTCCACAAGGACGTAGGACGTCATCGTATAAAGCAAAGTTCATAGCTGAATGTGTTCATGTTCCTTTTATCGAACGAAAGATAAAAATAGCCGATTAAAGATTTTAGGGTGTGTAAATTTCTCGAAGCAGCTTCAGATATTCTCGTGTCTCACGTGACAGCGTCAGCAGCATTGAGCAATACGGAATCAAACTACTTGTAAAATGAAGCGACCTTTACTTGGTCAAGTTGACAAATGTAATCACCAAGCGTAGATAAAGATGGATGCATCGGGTCAATGGTAAAACCTTGGCTCTGTTTAACCCTATTCCTGGCGGGGGGGGGCCTCAGGAGCCCCCCCTGAGGTTTTTTGGTTATTTCTCCCAAACGCGTTGAGCTAGGAAGCTCAAATTTTCTGACTTTTCCTAAAAGGCTTCTACGCAACATGTCTGAAAATTTTGAGTTGATCTGACCTCAGGTCAGGTCACCAGAGGCGGTTTGGTGACCCTACCTCAGAAAAGTTTGCAATCACGCCAGAGCTAGAGTTTTTGACCGATCAATTTCTTCTCTTCAGGCTTTAGTTAGGGTACCAGTATGTGCAATTTGTATATCTCGGAATTTTGATATCGGTGACCTAAGGTCAGGTCAGTTTCGCGACCTCTCCATTATAAGTCAATGGGGGAAAAATCAACTCCCTGTTTTTACCACTAAAACGGGTCGGAATGGCCCCATATACCATACATGACTTCATATACGATCAACCTTCACTACCTTGAGGTCTGTTTTGCTGTTGGGCAGCTGTGAGGTCATGTGACGTCATCAAAGGTCACCAAAGGTTTTTGGCCAATAACTCCGTACAGGAACAAGATACAGACGCGTGGATGGTCTCATTGTGTTCAGCTCGTCAAGACGCATCGAATGATATACATGATGACCTCGAGGTCACGTGACCTGAGGTCAACCTTTGACCTTGACCTTTCGAGGTCAACATATATATCATTCGATGCGGATTGACGAGAGGATCACGATGATGCCCTTAGTTTGTTCCTATCTTGACTAATTCGAAAGTTATTCGAGAAAAACACTCTCCATATCTAGCGCCGCCATTTTGACTTTTTCGACCCCTGTGACGTCATCTTTGACCTGACCTGAAAATGACCTTAGTAAAAATTGTAGACCTTGTCCATGCGTATCCGATGCCGTTTACAGCTTGTCGCTATCTTGCTTCGTTCTCGAGATCTCAGGGGGGGCCGAATCGTCCCCCCCCCCCCCCCCGCCAGTTTCTTGTCCCGGCGGAGCCCGCCAGGAATAGGGTTAAGTTGCGTCAGTCGGCAGTATTTTAAGAAAATTAGACGTGGTTTGGAACAGAGCCTTTGAAGAGCAGCCCCAGCTCACAGTTTACGGAGCTTTCTATGTGTTAACTCTCCGAAAGGCAGCCATCTTGTCGCAGTCTTCTGTCCAGAAACCTGTACTTAACTAAACAGGTACAGAATTTAACGCAGTGCTCTTGCAAGGAGCAAAAGAAAAACTGTGACGCATTGTAATAAATACAAGGCACAAAATGAATATTTAGCACTAGATCGTAACGGGCACGCTACGATATAGTGGAACTGGTTCTGTCACCTGGCCCTATGTTGACCGCCTTTTTTAGCAACACATGTGTGGTCCAATTCAACTTTCTAACATTCAAATGTTCATTCTGGCTGAGCTTCGTCAGAAGATCGCTAAAATTCAGGATGCGCTAGGAATCTGCCCACCCTTTGAGTGTAATAATTTTCATAGTGCTCAATTTGCAGCTTCAAGTGCCGTCCTTATGCACGGAACCGGCTTGCAGAACTTGACACTGTGCTTGACACTTGACTCTTTGTTTCTAGTTGTTTCTAGTTGGTTCAAAGCTTCCATTCTCTGACGGCTTTGACATGGCTTCGCTAGCGGGGCACTATAATCAGACGCATAGGCGGAACTTCGTCCACTTAAATGCGTTCACAATTGTTCCAGGCTTTTCTTTTCTGCAGTCTGTTAGCTTTGACTTGCAAATGGCATTCTACCATCGAAATGTTTGCTAGACATATGGTAGTTAAATTTTATATCGCCATCATTAAGTGATGACGGCGTAATGCCGAAAGCTTGTTTTACTGTTTTAGATATTTATTTTGCCTAAAATAAAAACACTTTGACATGCGTGAGATCATTTTAACCCTCGCCCGCACATGCCATTTTCCCATCCTAGAACGCACATGGGGGGTGCCACCCCCCCCCGCGCCATTTCGTTCCTGTTGGAGATAGAGCTTAGCGGTAAAGACCAAAAAGATTCTTTGGGAAGAGACAAATCCAATGATACCCAGTTTTACCTTCTCAGGTCAGTCATTGACCTTCCAGGTCAGGTCAAACTAAAAAATGTTGCTATTTTGGGTCAACGTTGGATATCAAGTGCGCTGCTTACCATATACCGATGACGATGCTGTTTTCTGGTGCCAAACCAGCTAGAACCTCTTTGTCACACTACCCGACCAGATTTTTGCTGCTGAGGTCATGTCAGGTCAAGTTAGGTCAAGGTCAATAATATGTGTTTGTATGTCTGTGTGTGTCTGTGTGTATACTTATGTGTGCACCGATTGGTTTTGTGTCCATATTACATGAAATCATGATCTGAGAAGCTTTTACCAAAAATGTAGTAAAAAAACTTGACAAAAAGTAATTTCCGCTTACCTAAAACGCAATTATCTTAGATGACCTAGGTTGACCTTGACCTTGACCTTGACATCTGTACATCGTCGAACAACATGTTCCATGATAGTTGGGAGGTAAGACTGGCAAAAAAAGGCCGAAATCAAGGTGTCAAAAGCTCACAAGGCCCATAGCCAGCGCAAGATGTTGAGAATTGGCCATTTGGGTCATGACATGACCTGAAAAACAAGGTCATATCTCCGAAACCAAAAGTCACAGAAACTTGAAATTTTCAGTGGACATCAAGAAAGGATAGAGAAGCAGCTATACGAAAAATCAGCTTTCTAGCTCTAAAAATGTTGAGTGCAGAGCAGAAAGACTACCTGGGGGGGTGGCAACCCCCCATGTGCGGGCGAGGGTTAAACTAGAAACCTCCTTAAATTTTATACAAGATGGGGAATGTTCTTCACGGAGAAAACAACTCCTACTCACTAGACTCAAGTACAAAATCGTTTGACCTTCCGGTAACCGAACCAAATTCCTTCCATGCACGCCATGCAGTCGTCGAAGGTCAATCTGCACTAGTGATGTCAATTACGGAAAATCGGAATACCGATACCAAACCAAATACCAACCAAAATCGTGGAGAAATACCGAAACCAAACCAACTTGAGAACATGAGGAAAATACCAGCTTTTTACCGATTTCTTAGCCTCTTAAACATAAGCGAGGGTTCATGATACCAACAAAATACCAAAAACATTAGGATTGAAATACCAAATATCGAGTTGGTATAGTTTGGTATCGGTATACCAAAAAGTTGGTATCCGATTGACATATCTATGTAGTCTGCACATACAACCGCTCTGAGACGGTTCGCCTCGCTCAACCGTCCCACGCTGTCCACCAGAGCGAGGGGCGGTCCCGCCGAGACCGCGGACGCCGCCGACTGACCGGTCGGCCGCCGCCGACGGCGCCGACGAGCGCCCGCCGTTCGTCGTTACCGTCGGACGGCCGCCGCAGGAGCGACGTCGGCGGCGACGGCGGCGGTCAGTCGTGCGTCGGTGAGGCCGCGTGATCCGAGGGGCGGCGCGCGGTGTTGGGTGACACGGCCGACAGAGACGGAGGCGACGGTGGGATCCGGTGACCGGGGAGGAAGAACGCTGACGGAGCGGGACGGCGCAGACCGAGGTGGGTCAGGCGTGACAGCGCTGTGTCGATAATGCTTACTGTATTGGATTCGGCTGGTGCAGGCTGTTTTTTTTTTGTGGTTAAACTTTTGCATAAATGCTGCTCATTTTATCCGTTAATTGCCATGACACTTCCCTAAAATGGCAAATGTTGGACTGGATATGCTCAAAGAGGTGGCCAAATATAACAAAGAAAAGATTCTTTATCGGTACGCTAATGGAGATATTGTCAGATAATTTTGTAAAAATCATAACATGTTTTTTATATTTCGTTTATGTAGAATTCTGCCATTCTTCACATTTGTTCCCGTGGTAAATCTAAAATATTAAAGTTAACCACGGATCTCAACAGTCAGTGCTAATCAATTCATCAAGAGTGACGTTTAATAATTAGAGCACTGATCAATGGTACGCTAACGTGAAGCTTCAAAGGGCTACACTTCATTCTCATGTAAAACATTCGAACTAATCTGTCGTGCATGTCGATGTGCTGTATTCTTACGGTCTTCCATGAATTAAACGCCATTTGTTTGATGTTGGACTGGACGTGCATTCATTAAATCATTAGTGAGAGTTACAGACACATACGGGTGTATAATTTGGAAGCTCTGGTACTCTATCATGTAGCATCTTCCGTTTTGCGCTTCTTCAATTGCCTACAAGCCATTGGCCTACGATATGGAGCATATAGAAAGAAGCGAGTCACTACGAGACATTGCTGTTCATTATTTAACGTTATTCAACATGCACGCACTGTCACAATTTCACTGTTGTATATCACCATTTCAAATTTTTGGGAGTAGCATGCCCAACCGTTCCCATGCGAGTGAGCGCAGTGCCACAATAAATATGGGTCCAGCATGCAAGTTGTGAAAATACCACCGTTTTTTATGAATTCATGCTCCAGTGTCTGAAAAAGTCTGAAAATGACAAATGCGGATGGCAATTCTGGCTTGACGGTGGATTCAACAGCTATAATGAAGTTGCTGTTTGTTTTGATCGAGTTCGATGAAGCCCCTATGTGGGGAATGATAAATACAATGATACGTGGAACAGACTCTTCACCATTCAAGTTCAAGTCATTTCAGCGCTTCTAATTGCAAGTCACAGTTTTTGATGAGCAGGGTTTTGGGTGTCCCCGATTCGCGGTAGTTTGTTTTTCTTCCTATATATTATACAATTATCAGCGTTGATTTTCGACGTCAGTTACAGATGAGGTGTTTCTTTTATTATTTGTTATCATGTTTTTTATTACATAGTGCAATACACAACAATATATATTATATATATTATCTATGAACGGTGACTACAAAGAGGAAGCCGACGCCCAATAAAATACCCAATAAAATTTTTGATTATTGGTAGGTCGTTGGTCTTAGGTCTTCAAGGCTAGGTCAATGACCTGACGGTCGTATAAAATCGGGGACTGCTAAGAATTATTTAACCCCTCAGTTGCTGAGGTATTTCGCCACACGGCACACACCACTTGCTGAGGAAGGGTAAGGGGGTAAACGCCCCAGCCGATAACACGAGAACCAATCAGCGCAGCGAAACGGACGAGGCGGCAAACGAAAGATCACGGCGAGAAGCTTCTCATGGGTGTTCTAAGGTAAATTTTTGAGGTCACGGGTCGGGCCAAGGTCAGGTCAAACACCCGAAATTCGGCTTTCGGTATCATGGACTTTGGGGCATCGTGCTAGGCGTCTCTCGTCATCAACTCTTGATAGGATTGTGCAGAAGCTTTCATCGAAGTACTACACATAGAGTCACTTTCATGCAGGGGTCAGCTAAGCAAAGATCAGGGTCAAAGTCAGGTCAAACAAGCAAGGACATATAAAAAAAAAATCACGTTAACATTTGCGGCATACTTGACGCATGTTTTATTTCGGAGTTGCAAGTCGCTCTTTTTTATATCTTTACTTTTAGTAACCCAATGCCACAACATTCTTGTTGCGACAATTGCTGTGACATTGTGCCACTGAAAGTAAATATATGAAGAAAAGGCATGAGCGGACGTATTTCCTTTTCAGAGAAGACGGACAGTCGATATAAAAAAGAAGAAAAGATTCGATGTTTACCTCTTAGAATATCCTTCAGGAAAACGTCAGGGAGAGCAGATCCTAAAGAGGACAGGCAATGCAATTCTTGACTTTTGCTTCAAGTACTTTATTCTTCAATGTTGTTTGAAGATGTTGTTTGATAAAGTAATTAACGTCTTTGAAGTCACGGATGCTCAATTTCATCATTGTATGGCAAATTTGCATTGCACCAAGTTCTTCGGAAACGTATAATGTAGACGCTGTGAGAAAAGGTAAAGTTCATCGTCAATGTAGACAATGAGCGGCCATCTTATGTAAGCATCAGAGACCTTGGGAATGGTTTGGATTAATCCAGCGATGCTTCCTTAGAGGTAACTTTAAGAAAGTAGTTGTTCTTGAAGGGATTGGGTACCTAACTAATGAGTTCATTGCAATTTTCTTTATTGACTGTTGCATCCTGTTACATCTTGATGTTACACTTTGATTATGTTATGATGTCTAGACATTACTTGTTACTTTTTAAAATCATTATTTTAGGTGGGAAGGACACATCTACTAATTTTGCAGTTTTATCTAAAGTAGCGACTATTTTAGCCTCTAGATAAGTTGAACCCCAATTCCTTTTAACCAAAAATGGCATGTATTAAGAGATGTGGGGCATATTCCCGACAATTCCCTTTGTTCCGAGACTTTCTAGTTAATATTTAGGCAATAAATTTTATTTGCTGCATTTATTCTCTTTGCTAAAATTTTAAAGGAACTTTGAAGTTTTCCCTTTTTAAGGAACTCAATATCAAGTCAAGTCAAATTTTTGACTTTTAAATCCAAATCCATTTCAATGTTCGGTGATACCACGGTGACTATGGGTATACATACAATCAAAACGGAAAGACACATCAAAAGCCACCATAGTCACTGGAATGGAAAACTTGCCGACTTTACCAGAAGCTAACAGTATCTGGACAGGCATGCATTTGTGTTTTTCTGCCAGAGGAAAAGAAAATTAGCCGCTTATGATCGTCACTGCTACTGCCAAGGAATCATAAACAACGTTGCGGACGTGTAAATTGCTTTATGAAAGCCTTTATTCCAGTACGTTTACTACACCGAGGGGTTCGCTGATTAAAGTGCTACAACTCAACATTGAAACTGCAACTAAGTAGAAATAATTTGACTAATGATCATTGCGATATTCTTTGCAGCACATCAATGAGCTATTTCCTTAATGATCAATGCAGGGACACTTTGCAGTCTTCCAACTGCAATTTTTGCTAACTGTAATTTACAATGCATAGCCGAATTTATGCAGTGTGCAAACATATATCTTTGCCGCCGTCCGAAGCGGGCTACATTTGTCGTATTTCTTTCACTTTCGTCAATAGAACTCTGTTCAATTATACGAAAGTAATTACTGACATATTTACGTAGCTACCATTATATGTTCTATGAAGCGGTCCCCCTTACATTGTTCTGTTTGCACCCCATTTAATTTCTTATTTTCCAAACGACACCCTATCTTCCACATGTTCGCAAATTGACGCCAATCTAACGGCGCCATCCCGACCCCATTTGGCATTCGCCCATTGTCTCATCTGGTCATGTTGTAGAAATGACCGAGCTCATGGTTGATGGCCTCCTAACCGCTCTCTGGCCGGCTGAGCTGCCGAGCTCCTCACACGGAGCTGGCAGCTCAGCCGCCGTCCGGGCAGCACCATTCCGGCTACGATGGCGTTTGATGGGCGACATGGCCTGTCCGTCGGCCCCGGGCATGTCAGCGACGACATGACGCCACGGCTTAATGGCAGGAGCTCCTCTCTGAGGAAGGCCGATGTGAGTTGCAGCACTCTCCTGCCGCCCCGGCGGCTGACCCTCCGCCCCCTCTCCATCCCCTCCCGTCGCTACCGTCGCGTCGAAAGGGACCACCCGCCGAATGGCCGGTGATGACTGGCCGGTGAGTGTCCGACGGCCGGTCGATGCCGTTGCGCCACTGACGGACAGGTCAAAGGTCTGTCGCTGACCCGTCGCCACTCAGACAGCTCCATATAGTTACCCTCGGCGGCCGGCACGAGCGCTCCGAACGGCGCCTCGGGGACAAAAGTTCCGTTCCAAAGAGCGCTGCAGAAGGTCCGGTCAGCAGCTGAGGAGAACCATTGCAGAGCGCTGCCGACTGCATAGCAGAGCACTCTGCGTTCCGTGTCAGCACTCAGAGCAGAGCGACGGAACCCGTCCAACTCTTCTTCGAATGCGCCTCACAGCTGCACGGCTTCCGCATGGCGGTAATGCAATTCCGTCCACCACGGAAAGTATGATGTGCTTACCGAGCTTGGGAGAGCCGCAATCCCATGTGGCCGGATGAAGAGCGATTTCCAGTCCCCTGGCACATGGGTCGGTATGGGGCGGTACTGAGCGGTACTGGGCGGTGCTGGGCGGTGCTGGTCGGGTGCTGAGCGTTGCTCTGGGCGGTGCTGGGCGGGACAGGGTGGGGTAGAACTATAATGCTGTGCGGACGCAGTGTGGACACTTCTGTGTTATGCAAGACTGTAAGGGGCTGTGCTGGGTAGCATTGAGTGTTGCTGGGCGCGGTACTGCAGGTAAGGGGCGGTGCTGGGCGGTGCTGGGCAGTACGGGGCGGGGCGGCGACACCCGACGTCCTTTGTATGCGGTGGGACAGCGCGGGACGGCCCACTATTCGGGCGGAAAGGAGAGTGAGGAGGCAGTTGGCACGGTCACTGCACACCGGATGGAGAAGGGCCATCTGTGCTTACGACGGCAGGAGCCCGCCCGGGCCGGGACAACAGTCGCGCCAAGGAGACCCAAAGGAACGCTCCCTCATCCCAGAAAAGATGGATTGGTCGCGCTTTTGTCCGCTGAATGGCTCCCCTAGTTCTATTTTGCGTATAGTGGGTCCCCAGGGGGTCAGGTAATATAATGCTGGTTAAAAAATGTTTTGTGTTACGAGAACCAGCGCAAGTTGCTGTCTCGAACTGTAACAGGCATCGCGAGAGGGGTGCGATATTGAGAACTGTTGCATCGCAGTGCCAGCTTAGGTGTCACAGATTACACCAGACACGTGCGTGAACTACTTTGTCAAGCATGAGAGCTACTGCTGAAAAAAGGGCTGTTGCGTGATTTACAAGTCATAAAGCTTGGTGGGTTGAGCACAACCCATAGAGATTGGAAGCAATATGCGCTAAACTGCACGCTAGATAGGGCCATACATATATTGTAAGTTTAATATTGGCATTTTATCGGTTTCATATCGTGGTGACCGGACTACCGCCTACCAGGCCTATTGGTTTTCCTGGAACTTGTGTTCAATGTCCTATAGGGTATGTCAAATTGGACTGCGCTTCCCTTCGCAGTTTTTACGCCATCCACGAGAAACATAAGAGAATGCATCAACTTCCCCCTGAAACTGACCAGACAAGGACTAATGCACCTCTTAGGCCAAGCTCATCCTGGGATACATGAGCTACATGATTCCAAACATCCACGCTAGCGCTAATTAGGATAACTTTCGCTCCTAAGTCCTATTATACCTTCGCCAATTACCGTTAGTGGCGATGGGGCTAATCGCCAAGTGAGAGGGCTCGTTGTGCGTTGTATATCAACAATCTTCGTATAACTCATCAGTTGCGTTTCGATTATGGGTGACACTGGAAAAAGTTGTTTGACCTGCGACATTTTACGACACGCATGGTGCAGGTGTGTATAAACTAGTAATTAGCTTTCGACGAGTGTATGACATATGGTAATTGGTGGACAATGTACTCACCCTCTACAGCATTCACGCTAAAAGAGAGTGTGTGGACAAAAAAGTGATGTGACCCCAGAGGTGAGCATTAATCGCCACGCATTTGGAATGTCATCGCTCCTAAAGGTAAATATAATACAATACAATAGGTCGTTGTGAGGTTGGGCCCTTTAATAATATCATATGACTTCGTCGTTCTACCAGCGGGAAAAATAATCATGTCATTGTAACTGAACATTTCGAAAGTTTTCATGCAGGTTGTGCTGTTTTTCGCCAAACATCTTCCTTTATTTGCATCATTATCGAGGGGAAATAAGCCTGCCCGCCCACCTCCCATCTAATTTGGTTCACCCCAACAATTCATACGCGTGACCAAAGTCGAACACAATGCAAATGCAATAATCACGAAAGGAATACCCGCGCTACGGTCATGTCGCTTCACTATTCGTTTCCATGATGCATTTGTTATGTCTCGAGGCGACGCAGTACTAATACGTCAATGTGTACCGTGCACACATGCACATGCGATATAAGGTAAATGTAAGGCCTATGGATGACGAAGTGAAACTTTTCAAACGAGTACTGGACTACAACTGCTCTATGGTTGAATTTACGCAATCGAAGCTAATTTGGGCTTCGAAACAAGTGAAACATGAGTCTTTTGTTTCATCCAATGCTCAGATTACCGTAGCACTAAACAACCTCAGATATTGGTCCATGATAGTGCTAACCTACCTGAGTGCGAAACTGGCCGACTTATTATTACGTTAGTGCGAGCTCACCAATCATTAATGGTGACGCTCACCTCAAACGTTGATCCATAGCGTGCCTAAAATTAGCTGATAGCACAACAGTGGGTGCCGCTAAGTGGTTGGCGCTGTCAGTGCCGATAATTGTGCTACGATGGTGCATCCATGGCTTGTGTTGTTGAGGCTAAGTGCTCCCCGGAAATGTTAGCCCGTTCATAAATTCCAAGTTTGGGTTAGTAACTCGCCACACCAATTGGAGAGGTATATGATTGCATGATTGCCAACGGCCGCGAAACACTATAAAGCTGGTGCATGTGGTCATTTGGTCGAGGACGAGACTGGACTTACAACCAACTGGGACGCTGATGGTCAGCAATTGTTCAAGGCCACAGCGGTATTTGTTGTTCAAGCGATCGTGAAGAGGAGCTGACAAGAGTTTCTTATGAGGTCATGATGGGTGTCTTGCTGTAGATTGTTTGATGGTGTAAGTTGCTGCAGGAGAAAGGAAGATATATCGCTCAAGATCATATCACTTTGATAGTCCTTCTTGCATGATTCTTTCTACATCAGACTGCGCGGCTGATTTCGTTGCCGTGATTCATTATAATGTAAATTATTTTTGTTACTGAATAAGCAAATTAGCTTACATAAAGAAACAGCAAAAACTGTAGCTAAACATTTTTTTTATGCAGGAGCTTTATTGGATGAATGAAAACATGCGGCTTCTGTGCAACCGTTGAATTTCTAGTCAAGTTTTGTTTTATTCGCTCCACTAGAATCGACATCATAGTCGAGTAGGGAGCGGGCAGTGGCATAACAAAGCATATTTCATATCGGACAGGCTTGTGTTAGCAAACATTTGATAACCATGAAAATGTGATAGCTGCGTTGTCTGCATACAAGTGTGTTAAATCAGGTGGTATCTGGTCAGACGTTTGACCATATGAATGCACTGTGATGTTCATTGGTCGGTGTTTTTATACGGATGAATGTGATACAGTTTGTAAGATACATTGCACTATAGATAAGTTCAAGTTTGGGCGTGCCAAGACACGTAGTCTGTCTCGTCTGGGCTGCAGCTGCTCACGTTATATGTAGGTCTTGTTGAACACAATTGTTCCCATGTTCTTTATACTTATATGTTTCCTTGAAACGGCTTTGTAGCGGACGGAAATGGAACTGAGAGGGCCAATAATTTTCACTTCACATCTTCTACGTTACAGTGGTTTTCAGTTGCGAAAATAATAGTTCACTGACAATATTCGTCAAATAACAAACTTCGTCATACAAATATGCATCGGGAACAGAAGCATTGGGCCGATATGTTGGCAGCAGGCCCTTGGGTAGAAGTAGAAACAGTTTTGATGGCATGTCGCGATCGATCGGACATAAAATGTCAGATTATCTGACCTTCCTGCCCATGTGACAGGATTTATTTCTTATTGATGCACCGCCCATGCGGGCTCGGGGCCAGACTTTGTCACGGAATGCATTTAGTGTGGACTGTGCCACCATGGGTCAGAATCCTTCCTTGGATGCGGCTGACGTTATAATATTGCATCGCTGCTTGAATAATGCATATGGAAATCGTGGTTTGCGGGTGCATAACTTTGTACGAGTTCATTTGCTATTCGTTCTTCTCTTTGTTTGTTCTTTTATGTGCTAGATAGCTATCAAGTTTGTTGTTTACTAGCTCGTTCACTATTTCCTATTTCAGTCCTTGTGTTTGTCTTGTTTCCTCTGTTCATGGAA
Organism: Amphibalanus amphitrite; assembly: GCF_019059575.1. Classification (NCBI taxonomy): domain Eukaryota; kingdom Metazoa; phylum Arthropoda; class Thecostraca; order Balanomorpha; family Balanidae; genus Amphibalanus; species Amphibalanus amphitrite. The sequence continues at coordinate 34,457 of NW_024883459.1, read as the reverse complement.
ATTGCATGAACTTTCCCCATGTGTCACCCGGCCCAGGCCGGAATTAGATGCGTTTTGGCAACTTTCTGCGACCAAGCATACATACTCGTATTTGTTTAGCCAGCGCGTATCGGCCGTGACTTGGTTGCTCAATGCTCCATCATGTTGTCAGCAGCTCTAAGTCTTTGGCGACTGTCTATCTGAGCCAACGTTGTTCCCGAATATATAGATACACATAGATGAAAGTATGTGTATTTTGTGCTGTTCAAATGGTCACGGGCTCAAAACGAGCGAAACTTCTCGGGAACATTCGCATCCCATGTCGTCATGGCCCTGTCTCACTGATGGCTGAGCCCGTCAGACCCAGGGCCGGTGAGTCAGAGGTGATTGGAAGGCGGAGGTACTTCCAGCAATTTTTTATCAGAGGCTGAAAATAACGTTAATGGCTGTGTTGCCGAATTGGATGCTGTTTGATGGTCCCTCAGCGATTGGTTGTTAGAACAAGTGAAACGAAAACAAAACTGTTTGGATCATTCTGATAACAATTCTGATGGAGCTTAGATGTCTGAAAACATTCAAAACAGCGAAGTAGTTCAGCATTGCTCTTTCTAATGGCATTTAGTTTTTTTGTAATATATTTCAAAACGTAAGAAGACTGCTTGTTTTTAACCTATACCCGATAATATTTATTCGTCTTATCACAAAAACCAGTCAAATTTTCAAATAGACAAAATAGCACCGATCTGGCTAGCGGCCGCTAAAGATTTACCCTTCACCTTTCCTATCCATCGGCAATCATCGACACAACATTCTCGCCCGGGCATGTCTTTATCGGACCGCGGTGCCGGGCCGGGCTATCGGCCGTGGCGCCGATACGAGGTGCCCCCGACCGGCGACCGGCTGACCTGACCTCGGGCGATCAGCTGCGGTGCCGCCGCCGACCGCCGATCGTCGCGTGATCGACAATGGGTCGATCTCGACGCGACGGTGACGGTCGTGGCGCGCCGTTCCGTACAGTGCGCCATTTCCGTCGCCGGCGGCGAGACCCAAGCGGGGCTTAGAGCGGGCCCGTGAACGGATCTGACCCAATGTCCGGCGACTTAGCGGCGTCCTAGTGGCGGTGCCGTTACACTCCGATGCGGGCCACTGAAGCCACAGCGGACTAATGGCTCTGCGGCAGCAAATACCAATGGAATCAACGAATGGCTAAATGGCGCCGGATACGGGGAGTCGTTAAATGAAAGCTAGCTAAAAATGAGGCACAGATCGGTCTTATGTGCAGCGCGGAGACAAAATGATGACAGTGTTGGGAGCTGGAGATGGTGGGTCATGCATCATTCGGGGACCAGAGCCGTTTGGCTATAACGCTTCGCAATGGTATGAATGATTACTTGTATGATAATTGTTAGTTTGCATAGGTTTATTTGTAAGTTCAGACACTTGAAATGACTAAGAATCCGATACTAATTGCTCTCTTTCACTGGTAACCACTTTTGGATTTAAAAATGTCATTACATTCAGGCATCAACCATGCTTACAGAACATACAATTGGTCAAACGAATATGATGTCCCTCAAATTGAGCTATGCATCCTAGTACCATTTGCACTTTATGCGAACCTGTTCGATGTTAATATATTGTTCGACCAGCAAAAGACTCCCATTTGTTACATGGACCATGCACTATTTCATTTGCACGCTACTTTGTTAAGGTCATGATCTATATTGGGTATGATAATTTAATGCAATTAAACAGCATGGAAAACACTCACCAGGTTCTTGAAATCGCTATTATGCGTCGCTCGAAACTCGGTATAATAGCTTTTACGATATTAGTGTTTCTAGACAATTGTTATTCACCATAATGATATCAGTTAAGTTGCACATTACTTTAATTATTGTAATATATAAAAATGATACAGATATCAGCAGGACAAAAAAGCGACCTTGACATTGTCATCCATAGCTGCCAAAAAATGCACCGAACCTTGAACTTCATCGTTGGATTCGAATTCACTCATCACATGTCAGACTTAAAACGGAATAGCTGAATACCCTAACACACCAGGCAGCTGGTTTTAAGCGCTTCACTCCATTTTCTATGCCATCAAAGTTGAACCACATCCGAGCTGTCACGTTATGACACGGGTCTGAAGCGGCCAATTCCTTTGGAACTTACGACCCATTTCGACACACGGGGAAGCGGTCGGCATTCCGGGCCGCAGTGACTCGCGCTGCGGGCGCATGCGACCCTGTCGAGCACTGAGCCAAGTGGCAAATCACGCACAGCCTGCAGTGCGCTCGTAAACAGCTTCAGTCGGGTCACGGTGTGCGCCCGCCGAGAGGCGTTCGCCCCGGCTGGTTAGCGGCGCGCGGAGCCTGGGTGGTCCCTCGATCTGACGCAGGACGCGCGGGGGCGGCCTCCTGCGATGTCCAGGGCTCCTGTCGAACGTCTGGCACATGTCGGTCATCGCTCATGGTGCGAGGGCAGGCCGCCGTGCTGGCATTGATCGACCAGCGGCGGCAGCGGCGCGGCGGCGGCGATTTCAGACGAGTTGGGCCCACCGGGACACGGTCAGACCCGCGGGATGGAGCTTCTTCCGAGCGGCCGGTGCCGGCAGCCCACCCGGGTCAGGAGTGAGACGACATGGAGTCTGGGAAGAGAAGACAGCCGAGTCCACAGTTCGCAGATCCGAGTCTGTTGTGCCATGGAAAACATGGAATCGGAAGTCATCAGACACGGGTAGGAGTCAAGTGATAAGGGGCCTGGGGTCATTTTATGCTTTCCTGGAAGTCAGCAGACAGAGTCATGGCTTGTCATGCATGGCAATTGGAGGGTGAGACAGAAGCATAAGTAGACGGGTATATTTGGTGCCGAGATTCGACAGACACGGCTTCGTATCCCACGGAAAATGAGTTTGAGCTGACCGATAGCAGATTTTTGGCCTCACTATTGCGACATCGCAGATGGATTCGAGCCATTGAGTGACTGTAACTCCCTGGGCACATCGGATCCTATCTGCACATCTGATGTGATTAATCCGAAACTTCTGTTGGGGAGGCTATACGATACGGCAAAATGTCAGGAATCCAAACTGAGAGAGCATCGAGTCCACAATGATGTGCCCTTTAGAAAACGTCTGTCCAGATCCTCAGTCGAGAAACGGTAAGATGAAGCCAGAATTTACAGTGAACATCCGATTCACTTTGATAAATCATAAGCTTACTCCAAGAAGGATGGATTGGAAGCACACGTTACGTATTTTCGTGCTATTCGAAGCTTTGGGAAATGTTGGCTGTTGTTTTGAATTAGCTCAACGTTACCTATATCTCTGATTCCGTAAAATATTTCAGTTCAGAAACAGGTCATCGAGGCAACCGGAACTGGTAGATTAAAAGATAGATGAAACCGTCAAAGGACTGAGGGGCTTTGTCAGAGGTTTGACGTTTTTATCCGTAAGATCGATACAGATTAGCCTCAGACAATAGACTACTCTAAATCAACGGGCTGATGCGACTGATAAACTATTTGTAAACCATCCTATCACCGTATTATTTACAGTCATCGAGCAAGATAGAGAGAGAGAGAGAGAGAGAGAGAGAGAGAGAGAGAGAGAGAGAGAGAGAGAGAGAGAGAGAGAGAGAGAGAGAGAGAGAGAGAGACAGAGACAGAGAGAGAGAGATAGAGAGAGAGAGGGTGAGACAGACAGACAGACAGACAGACAGACAGACAGACAGACAGACAGACAGACAGACAGAGAGAAAGAGAGAGAACGAGAGGGAAGAGAGAGAGAGAGAGAGAGAGAGAGAAGAGAGAGAGAGAGAGAGAGAGGAAGAGAGAGGAAGAGAGAGAGAGAGAAAGAGAGGGAAGAGAGAGAGAGAGAGAGAGAGAGAGAGAGGGAGGAAGGAGGAGAGGGAGATAGCTCTCCTGAGAAGATGCTGCTCAAATCATATCAAAGTATTTCTGTTGACTCTGTGACTAATAAACATTTAGAGATGATGTGTTTTATTTGTTTTGCATTTCGTGCAGCTCAGCTGTTAAACCCACTTGCAACACCGCATATGCTGGCCTTTATAGCTGTACTACTTTTAGTGACCTTCTCCTCAGCCATATACCTTTGACTTCGGTTATTCCTTGGAGCGGACATAAATTTGAATTAGCTCTAGACTACAGTCGCGAGGGCATAAATAACAGTTTGCGACCGCTGGTGTATTCATTCGTTAAACCAGAATGACTGAAAGCTCTAGTTAATTTCATAACCTAAATTTACGGAGCGTGTCCAGGAAAACTACGAGGCTGGTTACGAAACACGGGTACAAATGTGTTGAGTTCCTGGATACCGTAGCAGGAAAGTTAGCGTTTTCACTGAAAATAGACATATCCAGTGCCTTACGCTTTTCCTTGTATAAACTGCTCTTTAAGAACAAAGATATCTTATTGTAAAATTCAAATGCGTCATTGCAAAAAGCAGTGAACAATTATTTTTTTTCCAGTTATATTCGTAAAGATTTATCAAAGACTCAATAATGCACGCTCACTCTAAAAGGATAAATAAATGTCTGTCTGTATGCCTATCATTGGTGTATTTCTGCATACGTGTCACTCAGTTCAGTGGGATTAATCTCACCACTCACCTCGGACCTGAGATGACCTCTACGCCCCCCCCCCTTCCGGCCGCGCCCTCCCCCGCCGCCGACCCCGCCCAAACCCCGCTGTGCTGGCGCTGCAGTTCCGCACAATTGGCTCGGCAACGCTCGTCGGCAGTCGTCCGAGCGAGTCCAGCGAGATTGACACTTGCCAGAGCTGCGGACAATTCGGCTGAATGGTTCCCGGCAGCGCGTCCTGCACTGAGATTCGTGCCAGTCACCCCGGTACCGACCCGTCCAGGCCGGACAGACGGACGTCAGACCTCGTCACCACCCTGTCTGGTGCAGGACATCGAGTCGGTTGTAACGGAGCGCTACGAAACTGGGAGAGTCGTAACTAAGCGGTATTGGAGGGTTGTGACTCGTTTTGTGTGGCGTTCCTTTGGCTGAGGCGTGTCTACGACCGCGTTAAATGACTTATTGAGACTAGGAGCTGGGAAGCTGTCCGCATTCTATTCGGCAATTCACTATACGGCGGGCAGTAGGTTCGGATGCACTTATTTGGGCTTCTATAACTTACGTGCAGATGCGACATCGTATAACGGAGGCAGCCTGAACAATGCTTACGATCAATTACAAGAGGTTCAAAGAATCTCGGACCATTTATTGTTAGATCGCGATCATTTTTACCTAGGCAAAACGAGAATCGTCAAAGATTTGAAACCAGATGTCTCACTAGTCACTAGCTGAAAAATATACTATTTTGTTTGAATGTTTTTAAGGCTTTTTCGCACACAGTTGTAAGCACCACTACGGCAATACGTAACACAAAATACTTGAAACACAAATTTAGGGGAGAGAAAGGCTTGAGCTGTTATCAGTACTGCGGGGAACGGCGTCTCGTTCGATTGAACGGAGTGATTTACAGAATGAGGCTGGCCATTGAAGCCCAAAACCAGCCATACGCTGGCAGCTCGGTCGCCGTATCACGCTATTTTTCACAGCTTTACCAAACATATAATCAAACAATAGGTGACATTTGTGGTCAGAGTAGGTCAGAAACGGTCTTTGAGCAACGGTTAGCAATGCTCCGAGCCTGCCTAATTCGTAGTCAAGCAAGAAACAAGAAACGTTGCTGGACCTTCGTGATCATGTTTGCAATGCTCGCGGCCGAGAACACTGTGATTTATACCTATGTCAGCATGCATGCTAATATATTTCACTTTCCGTTTGAATGCACGGTAGCGTATGAGCCCAACCACATTGCTTTTCTTGCCTGTAAGCGGCTTCAAGTTCAGCACGTCTCAATATTCGTTTCCTTGCTTTTAGACTTGACTTCACCCTGACACCACACATTTCTTTTGCCGTATCCATCCCCAGCTTCACCTCTCGTCATGTCTGTTCGTTACTTCATTAGGCTTCAGCTTCATACCATTTCACTGCCACCAGTTAATGCTTCCGTATCGACGTAAATCAGCCATCTGCCTTTCTCCATTATTGTGTTTATGGGACCGTATTAGAGCCGGCGATAATCACGGAACATTAGTGTCGGGGCAGACTGCGGCAACCCCTAGGGAGAACAACTAGGGAGAACAACATTCGACAGATGGCAGCACTAGACGAGATAATCAGGCAATACTTTAATATTAGTGGGAAAGGAAATAATGCCAATGTTTGCCCTCACCAAGCATGTTACCACGACAATGGAATTATTAGGTATAATCTATATGTGAGTAGCAAAATCCAACAAGAAAACAAAATCCGTGAAAGAAAGGCAACGCTGGCAAACATCACCACAGTCTTCCTACGCCGAACGAGTTCCACACCAACGTGCATCAGCGAGAGTAAAACTAGGATCCTAACAGACCCACCCACCGCCCCACCGTCACCCCATTCCTTCCCAAGTCTCCTTCCCCTCCGCTCAGGGCGTCTTTCAGCTACGCAAGAAGGAATCGGCAGACACAGACACCTGGGCGAGCGAGGAGGGGAAGTCGAGACCGTGTTTCCGCCAAAAGAGAAAACAACCAAGGTAGGTGGTAGGTAACTACACCTGCGCTATCTACATCAGCTGCCCCGCATGACACTAATGTGCCATTTCCGGCATCCCTGCCTAGCTAGCTGGTCTTCCATTCGCCCGTTCACCCCGTCCCCAACCCCTAGCACCCCTACTATCCCGTTGCTAACACTCCTAGCACCCCGTCCCAAGCACCCCTATAGCATGGCGTTTCGTCCCTATCATCCCGTCGCTGGCACGCCGTCGCCAGCACCGGTGCCGACCCGGCTGTCCGCGCGGTCTGTCGGCGACAACCAGGTCACGTCTGCAGCCACCATTTCACGGGCCGCCTCAGTGGCCACCGAGACAGATCAGTCAGGGCCCGGTGTCGCCGCGACTGGCGCGGGATTCACCCGATTCGTGGTCCGAACAATGCTTTCCGACTGGATAGGGGATAGGTGCCACTCTCAAGGTCTACACTTCGTGCCGCCACCTCGCCTAACCCGGCATCACGCACATCCGAGTCAAATTGAATGCATGGCAGTTGCTAGGCGTTGTATTCCTCAGGCTTGTTATTCCTTCCGTTGTCAACCGCCTACAAACTCATACACGAGGTCTTAGGCTCAACTTAGATGTGAAGACTTTTTTGAGGGGCCACTGCCCCCAAAATTATTTGTCTGAATCAGGAGGCGAATAAGTTGTTTCCCTATTTTAGTCAGTTCCAATTGTTGTTACCGATATCCTCTCAATCTCTGCTGCTGGGCAGTGCCACAATGCGCTCTAATGCACTGCAATTTATTAAAGAAACCGTCGGAAGTGTTAGATGTTGAAAGGACCGGCTGGCGAAGCGATGGGGACATCATTTAGCTGCAGCGACCGTTCCATCCACTCAGGGATTTTTCCGCGCCGTGAGGTAATCAGTGACTGGTGATGGTGCTCTGTCGGGGACGGCCGAGAGCCACCGCCGCTTAACGCCTGATTAAAAGTGGCTCAAGTCTGGTGTGAATCGGAACCAGCCACACACCAGGTGAAAAGAAGCTCTGATTGAGTGCTCAAACTCGTCTGCATTTTCCTTCAGGCCTACCCATCATTCATTCTGTTTTAAGTGAAAAAATCGTTTCTGCTCGCACGCCGTTTGCAGATACAGGTAGGTAGGTTTTATTTTATTGTTTGAGTATTCAAAGCAAAGCATTCTTTATAATGAAATGGGCTCTCTAGGTCGATGGCTTGCTGCCAATTCTAGAAAATATAATAAATGTGTTATTTTGATGCTATAGTTACAACAACCGATGGCATATGCAATTTCTGCATTCTGAGACGGCGAGGCCATCTGCCGCAAACCCGACCCGTCCTGCAGCGTCTGGCAGCGGTTTGCTATGCACGACTACCAGCGGGGATTTGTGCCGCCGCCCATTTGACGGCCAGCCGTGACCAATGGCCATTTGAAGAGCGCCTGACGCGTGACGTCGTAATCGCTGTACCGATCGATTCTCCACTGGCACTGCCCGGCATCTTTCCGCGGGGCTCCGCATGTGATCGGGGCACGAACATCCCTCCAGGAGCGAGGCAAAAACGGAAAATTGGATCAAAAGACGAAATCGGGCACTGGCGCAAAAACTGGATATGAGGCAATCTACGATTCAGTGTCTTTCATTGAGTAGTGCATTAATTGCACTAAATGCATTGCGTGCTGAGTTTAACTAGGCGTGACAGTGGAACATTAAAATGTTTCATTACGATATGAACATTTTAAATGGGCACTTTTGGAAGCGTTACGTCAAATTATCTAGTTAGATATGCGATGGTTCGTGCCAGCTCAAAGCTCATTTACGGCAATGCATTTTTAGTGCTCCGTCACTTAAACACGGAAAGGGTCAGGTGACGACGAGAGTCGTAAGAGCCCACCCACTTAATCACAATGAAGGCTGTTATAGATATAAGAGGGTTGTACCATTATTTTGTCAATCGTATAGGCTAAATGATTGTGAGCTGACGCTGCGGCAAGGGACAGACTTCAGTTCAGGAGGTTTGATTGACAAGTCGTTGGGAAATGAGTAGCGTTTCCATCTAAACCCTGGCCACCACTGAATAGAGCGGTACGATGACAGTGATAAATAAAAGATGCAATAGCAATATTCATGCGTTCGTGGAAACCAGTGGATTTTTTCTGTCGTGTTGATATACCACTAACCACGCCATATCGTACTGGGTAGCTGTTGATTCCAACGGCGCATGATGGGTGGTATGTGACATTAACGTGCACTCAGCGCTACTAATCGGCTCACCAGTAATGGGTCACCCGGACCCTTCATCAAGGTAGAGGCTATAATATAAGCCGTGTTTGATTTTGATTCTCCATTCTGCACCGTTCCCATGCGCACATGTTTATTCGAAGTGTATAATTGTTGTTTATGCTTATGATGATAATGTAGAAGGGTGTACGGGGGCAAGACGCAGCCACGGGAAAAAAACTTTTGAAGTTTCCAGCTATACAGAACTCCAAAGAATAATATTTTTGAGACTCTTGATCGTATCAGACGCTACTGCCAAACTGTTGCTTTAAGTTGCTTTAAGTTGTTGCTTGGTCAACTTCACGTAATGCTCAGCGAACCAAAGAATCAAGCTGTTTTGCTTACATATACGCTTTACGGTGCGTCACGGTTCCTTTGATTCATGCTATCCAAGAGAAACGTAATGACAAATGACATGGATTTTTAAAGCTGTACTGCTATTGTGTTTTATTGTAAGTACAAAATAATGTGATGGGATACTGCGTCCGTTTTCATGTTTTTTACATTGCGCATACATTTGCAACGTCAGCAAACGCCGAACGATACGAATTGGTGCATATCCCTCGCCCGCACATGGGGGGGGGGGGTGGTTGCCACCCCCCCCAGGTAGTCTTTCTGCTCTGCACTCAACATTTTTAGAGCTAGAAGGCTGATTTTTCGTATAGCTGCTCCTCTATCCTTTCTTGAGGTCCACTGAAAATTTCAAGTTTCTGTGACCTTTGGTTTCGGAGATATGACCTTGTTTTTCAGGTCATGTCATGACCCAAATGGCCAATTCTCGACATCTTGCGTTTGCTATGGGCCTTGTGAGCTTTTGACACCTTGATTTCGGCCTTTTTTACCAGTCTTACCTCCCACCTATCATGGAACATGTTGTTCGACGATGTACAGATGTCAAGGTCAAGGTCAAGGTCAACCTAGGTCATCTAAGATAATTGCGTTTTAGGCAAGCGGAATTTACTTTTTGTGAAGTTTTTTTACTGCATTTTTGGTAAAAGCTTCTCAGATCATGATTTCATGTAATATGGACACATAAACAATCGGTGCACACATCAGTATACACACAGACACACACAGACATACAAACACATATAATTGACCTTGACCTAACTTGACCTGAAATGACCTCAGCAGCAAAAACCTGGTCGGGTAGTGTGAGAAAGAGCTTCTAGCTGGCTTGGCACCAGAAAACGGCATCGTCATCGGTATATGATAAGCAGCGCACTTGATATCAAACGGTGACCCAAAACAGCAACATTTTTTAGTTTGACCTGACCTGGAAGGTCAATGACTGACCTGAGAAGGTAAAACTGGGTACCATTGGATTCGTCTCTTCCCAAAGAATCTTTTTGGTCTTTACCGCTAAGCTCTATCTCCAACAGGAACGAAATGGCGCGGGGGGGGTGGCAACCACCCCCCCCCCCCATGTGCGTTCTAGGATGGGAAAATGGCATGTGCGGGCGAGGGATATAGTTGGACTTGTTGGGATGAAATTATGTAATTGCAATTGTTTTGACATTTTAGTGCATGTAATCTGATTTATATCTGTTGTTGACGGCGCTCTGAGTTTACCTGTTCTGACACATATCGCAAAGTTGTTTTTTCCAGTGTCTCGAAAAGTTGTTTGATGACAGACGACGGGCAAGCCACTGCTCCCGTCTTGAAGATGCACGGAGAGGAACAATAATGATTGTAGAAGACAGATGATTAATGTGCTGCTCGAACGAATTCTATGACAGGAAATTCGTTCAGGCTCACCACTAATATGAATAGCCTGGCGATGGTCTTTGGCCTCTGAATTTATGTTCGCCTTGTGCCGTAGCTGTCGCACGCTTCTCAAGGCCTGCAGCAGATTGATACTGGCGAATCTGCAACTCACAGACGGACATTTGCAGTGCTCGAATATTACCTTTGCTTCTGGTGGATGTAGCGAATGCGTGTTGAGTGCAGTGGTTTATGGCCAAGGCTTGGTACCGATTAGCGAATATCAGCGCGAACTGCTTAGTTGACATTGACGTTCTATGAAGTCATGCACTGCAGAGTATCAGAACTTGACCCATAGGAAGTCCCGCAAGACTTAAATTTGGGGAACTTCTGTCATGCCATCGCACGCTGGTCCAGATTCACGTAAGACCCGATCAAAAATAATATTTGCTGTTTTCGAATTTACTTATTCCAGGGTTATTTTTCTTTTGTTATGTTCCTGGGGAACCAAGATATGCTTTTAGTTTGGTTCCCGAGCCCTCTGATCAGGAGCAGTGCGCGTTTAAAAGTGAGGGTTTTTTACCCTCTTTGCATGCCGCTTCTCAGCAAGTGACGAGTTGTGCTCGTGTGCTCACCAGTGAACGTTCGTGTCTCCAAGTTTTTGTGGTACCTCCAGTCACCCAAGGATGGCAACTTCCCGACCAAGTGGTCGTTTCCCCTTTTGAGCCAATACTGGGAGAATTCACTTTGGTTGGAATCACATGTGGTCGTGCGGTCGCTTGTTGTTTGTTCATCGGATGAAATGGTACAGAAGGACAGCAAAGTACAAAATCAAACTCACATCATGTGATACCTACGACATCACTCTTCACTTGGTAGGAAAAGGTTTTGCTACTTTTTGCTACTTTAGCAGTTAATTAGATTTTCCCGTTTCAGATCCACTCAATGAGATGACGTCCCCCACCCGTCGGGAGCTTCTGGAGGCGATGCTGGGAGCCGGTCCCCTGATGTCGGACGAGGCATTGCAAGCTGGTGTCGAGTTCTTGTGTCTTTCGGTTCCTCCTGGACGTGTGCCTGACCGATCTGTCATCCGGGACGTCGTTCTTGATCACCGGAAGAGGATGCATCGACGCTGGGATGCTCCAGGAGTTCGACGGATCTTCGCGAAGATGCTCGACAAACATGCAGTCTGGCTTCTCGAATCTGTTCCAGTGGCGATCCTGGCACCTCCAGCTCCTGGGCAAGACGACCCGATGGATGGCCGCGGACGACCGTCGCAGATGCCGGCTGCCTTCACCCTCGTCTCCTCCCCCACCAGGCGCCGCAACGTGTCCCAGCTGCTCGACCAAGGATTCACCGGCGAGCAGCTGGCGTACGCGGCTCAGATGACTCTGAGGAAGGAGGGGAGGAAAACCGAAGCCGACATCATCAAGAAAGTGATTGCCGCAGACGGCCCGGACCCTACTGTGGTGCAGGCATCGTACCGCGGACCCCCTCCATCGCTTCCGAAAACGCTGTCGGCCGACGAAGCTCTCGTGTTGCTCTTCAACACCAACATGACACGAGCTGCGTACCAAGAGGTCCGTGAGACATCCAAGGACCACGTCGCCGACATCTTCCCGCCGTACAACTTCGTATTGGATGCCAAGAAGCGATGCCATCAGGCTGGAGTTGTTGTCGACGACCGGGGCGCTTCTGTCCCCGTGCAGCAGTTGCTTGACCACACGGCGTCAAGGCTGTGCACGCTCCAGGCGTCGGTCATCCAATCGTCGGCAGCTCAAGGCTCCTTGATCCTGACCTCCAAGTACGGGTTTGACGGCGCTACCGGTCAACAAGTCTACCGCCATCGACAATCAACGGACGTCGATGACTCTACCATGTTCCTGGCGAGTATGGTCCCTCTGCGGCTCCGGACCGAGGATGGCCGAGTGATCTGGGCGAACCCGAAGCCAAACTCCACTTTCTTCTGTCGTCCGATCAGCTTCATCTTCGAGAAGGAGTCCAAGGAGTTGACCACCGCCACCTACGTCCAACTCCAGCAGGAGGTGGAGTCACTCACGCTGTCAGTCGTCCAACTCACTAACGACGTCACCATCTCCGTCCGCCATGAGATGACGTTGACCATGATTGACGGCAAGGTCCACAACGCCATCCAGGGCATCCGGTCGCAACAGGTCTGCAGCATCTGCCGGGCCAAGCCTACGGAGATGAACAACATCGACGGAGTCCTGGCCCGGCCCATTGCAGGAGACCGGACTCAGCACGGAATCTCCACTCTCCACTGCTGGATCCGGTCGATGGAGATGTTCCTTCACATCGCGTACCGACTCCCGTTCTGCGAGTGGCAGGCCCGTGGAGAGGAGAAGCAGCGGATCGTCAAGGAACAGAAGCAGCGGATCCAGACCGAGTTTCGTCAGCGTTTGGGGCTCCTGATCGACCAGCCCCTTCCTGGCGGAGCTGGAACGACCAACAACGGCAACTCGGCCCGCCGCTTCTTCTTGGAGCACGAAACGTCTGCGGACATCCTGGGCCTTGATTCCACCCTGATCCGCCGCTTCAGCTACCTCCTCCGCGCTGCGTCCTCCAACTTCCACCTCGACGAAGAGCGGTTCGGCGTGTACGCGGTTGAGACGGCCAGGATATTGGTCAGTCAGTATGGGTGGTTCAGGATGCCCCAGTCGGTCCACAAGCTGCTGATCCATGCTCCCACTGTCTCCGCCGGCATGCTCCTTCCCCTGGGGGCGATGTCAGAAGAAGCCCAAGAAGCCAGGAACAAGGACTTCAAGGCAATCCGGGAGCACCATTCGCGCCAGATGTCCCGGGTTCAGTCCAACACCGACCTGGTCCACCGGCTTCTTGAGACTTCCGACCCCTTGATCAGCCCCCTCCGGATGCGGAAGCTGAAGACTCCGACGACCACGGCCACGGACCAGTTTCCTTCAGAGGTCCTGGCCCTCCTTCGGGCTCCATCGGTGAAGCTGTAGAGCCTGGGTGGTGGTGGTGGTTGTCTTGCTGGTCGCGGGGATGAGCTTTCAGTGTGTGTTATGATGGGGAGGGAGGCATAAAGTTGCCAACTTTCAGTGTGTGTTATGATGTGACATATAAACAGTTTTGTTACAAATCATTCAGTGTGTTGGTGTGTTTGTGTGTGTGTTTGTTAAAGCTGGCCAACTAAAATCACTCGTTATTTTCGGTTTCTGAGGTAAAATGTAGAAATTCGGTCATGTTTATGCTTATAGATCCTTTTCATGTGGATTTGAACTCAGTTCACTCAAAAATTATTTTTGATCGACTTCTTCGTGAATCTGGACCAGTGTGCATCGTCCTGCTTGTAACTTGTAAGTGACTGAAGTATTTCTACTTAAAGCCCTGCAAAGAAGTACAAGGAATTGTTTAAATTCATCAGCTGTAGTGGTTCACCGAAGCTGAGGCCATTATCTCCCAATGGTCCCACTGGCGCATTCTTTGCGTCACCGTCTTTATTCATGGAGCATAGATTCAACTCAACTGTGACACTAGCCGCGTTTACATAGGGCTAGTTGCCAGATAGTGGAATTCCACTAACGAGACATTTTTTCCACTAACGAGACATTTCAGGCACCTTCAGATAATTCTGACGACCTATCCGGCCAGAAGGACCAAACCGATTGACAAAAATAAATACATCGTGGCGGATGAACACTAAAGAGGTACTTCAGGCCTAGACATAGTATAGATGTCGCAACTCGCGGCCTTCCCGGCAGTAAGGGCGAGGTATAGATGACGCTTCTGCAGCAAGTCACTGGAACGTGCGAGTCGTGGAATGGAACGGAAGATACGGAACGGGGGCTTCTTAACGGAAGCTTATTCGTTTTATTTTCATTTAACCCGCGCACCGACGGGGGTCTGCGTCAACTTAGTACCGACGGGGGGGGGCGGATGACCGCCCCCCCCCTGAGATCTCGAGAACGAAGCAAGATAGCGACAAGCGGTAAACGGCATCGGATACGCACGGTCAAGATCTACAATTTTTACTAAGGTCATTTTCAGGTCAGGTCAAAGATGACGTCACAGGGGTCGAAAAAGCCAAAATGGCGGCGCTAAATATGGAGAGTTTTTCTCGAATAACTTTCGAATTAGTCAAGATAGGAACAAACTAAGGGCATCATCGTGATCCTCTCGTCAATCCGCATCGAATGATATATATGTTGACCTCGAAAGGTCAAGGTCAAAGGTTGACCTCAGGTCACGTGACCTCGAGGTCATCATGTATATCATTCGATGCGTCTTGACGAGCTGAACACAATGAGACCATCCACGCGTCTGTATCTTGTTCCTGTACGGAGTTATTGGCCAAAAACCTTTGGTGACCTTTGATGACGTCACATGACCTCACAGCTGCCCAACAGCAAAACAGACCTCAAGGTAGTGAAGGTTGATCGTATATGAAGTCATGTATGGTATATGGGGCCATTCCGACCCGTTTTAGTGGTAAAAACAGGGAGTTGATTTTTCCCCCATTGACTTATAATGGGGAGGTCGCGAAATTGACCTGACCTTAGGTCACCGATATAAAAATTCCGAGATATACAAATTGTAGCTACTAATGACCTAATAACATCCTGCGACTTTCAAAGGCCTCCGACATCTACTGTAGCTCTGGCACGGTGACAAAGTTGCAAAAAAGTGACTTGAGGTTGGGTCATTCAAAGTGACCTGGTGACCTGACCTTAAGAGGTAGGAGGTTCAAACTTGCACACCATGTGTAAAATTGATAAGGGAATAGTCATACCAAATTTCGCGGCGCTACGCGCCGCGGTTTTCCCGCTATTCGCGAAAAACCTCAGGGGGGGGGGCGGATATCCGCCCCCCCCCGTCGGTGCGCGGGTTAAGAATTGATTTCGTGCGCTAGGGAAAGAACATTGTCTTCTTTTTTCTTACGTCTGCACCCCCCCCGTCCCTTCCATCCTTTGGATCAGCCAGTGTGCAGCAAGAGGGTTCATCGGAGAAAAACAACAAAGAGCAATCCTCCCTGAGCCTGTCAGGTCAGAAATAACCTGAGCATAGGCGGCGGAATGGGGAGGGCACCGGGGCACCGTGCCCCCCTTTGATTTTGGCATTTTAACATTAGCCCTATGGGCGCTGCATGGAAAGAATGGGACCAAAAGTCGGCGGTGCCCCCCCCCCCCCTTAATTGAAGGTGCTCCGCGGCTACTGAACCTGATGACCGTTCGTTATGCCCTACTGCCCACGCTTCTTAAAATTTCAGTAGTAGTCAGTTATCTGGCCAATGTTTCCGTATAGGGGTTGGCAAACACAACTGAGCCTCGTGAGTGGGATGAGTACTGGACACAGAAGTGGACAATCTGTTGGCAAGGAGCCCGCAAGGATAATATCTCGAAACTCAGGACTACGTATACAAACACTTTAAAAGCATCTAAATCTATACTATAATCGAAAGCCGCATTGTTGTGAACTACCGGCACGTGCGTCCAATCACCATCAAGAACGGAAGTCCGACCTACAGCAAGCACGACAGTCCGATCATAGATGTATTGAAAAATAACTAGCAACTTTAAACATCGCCTTCCTCAGCCACGCTCTACACCGCATCACATAAGAAAACCGCCAATATCGATTACAAAAAACACATAAAGGAATTTCGTAGGTAGAGATCAGAGGAATACTTCACCTCCTTTATCTGGCGCGTCAATAGGTATAAAGTAATCTTTGGCGTCTACGCACTAGCAACATCTATAATGCAAACAGCAGTTCAGAAACCATCCACTAAAATTGCAACAAGGCAAGGGTTGGTCAAAATAAATTATAGTCACCGTGATAAATAGCAAACGAAATACAGAACAAGCAAGCACAACAAAGCATTCCACACTCGTTTAGACTGTACCTACAATATGCCTACATAAGACATTGCAGCAGTGTACAAGGGAAACATTCTTTAAAGATGCTAACGTGAGGAGTTTTAAAAGTTTGGTGAACATAGTTACGAGTCACTGCACAAGAAATGTCGCGGTCGCCAGCCGGCCCAGGCGAAAGAGTCGACGGAGACGGCGTCAAACAAACCCGAGAGGGGGTAGTTTCATCCGCATCAGCGGAGGCGCTCTCTCTGTTAAGGTCGTCAGTTACCAGCCGCAGCACCCTGCTGGCGATTTGATAGCTGCTCTCATTCTCAGCTGGCTGAGCGCCATGTGCCGGGTCATCCGGCTCCATGATTTCCCCTTTCATTAGCAGCTGCTGTTGTAGTTATTGTTGTTGCGTTCCTTTCAGCTGCTGTCGCAGCATAGCCGTACGGTTCTGGATGGTTCTCACGGCGGCAGCCAGGGTCACCAAATCCGTCTCCCCGTAGCCACACCAGACTCGGGAAAATGTACCGAGATGTACCGAGCCAATGTTGCAGCACTCGCGGCATTCATCGGTAGGACTCCGCCCAACCCAATGTCGGCACTGGCAGGAGCCCGACCAGTGGTCCAAGCGAAACTGATGAAAATCGACAGCTGATGAGCGGTCCTCCACTGACGCCGGACGGGTGGCGACGGCGCGGCCGGTCCTGGAGCTGGAACAGCAGAATGGACCGGATAGACGGCGGTCGACCCATATCGACCGGTACCATCCGTCCGGCCAGCTCCTCCAACACCGCTCTTAGGGCGAATAGCTGTTGTTGTTGTTGTGCTGTCCCTCCAGGCTCTGGTGAGCTGTAGCCTAACGGCTCTGGAGGTACCTGGCGACCCTCGCCAGGGCCGCCACCGCGTCGTCCCGTCGCACGTCGCTCAGGCTCGGGAAGATGGTGCCGAAGATGCGGAGCCGGGCGTTCATCAGCGCCGGGCACCGCAGAAGGACATGGTCCGGGGTGTCGGCCTCTTCGCCGCAGGCGCGGCACCATCCTGCCCGGCATCCCCGATCACTGCACTGGCCGCACTCCGGCGATGGGTGCCGCCCGATTCTGTGCAGGTACTGGGCTGATCCGGACCAGTGTCCTGCTCGTAGTTGGTGGGTCTCCACTGCGTCCAGCCTGTTGGGTCCACGAACCGGCGGCGGGGGACGCCCCTCCATCAGCGGGGCGAATAGCTCGCCGCGCGTGCTAGAGCAGAGGGCGCCTGCCGCGACACGCACCTCTCGGATGTCGCGGTTCGAGGGGGGGGGGGGGTGGCCCCTCCTCCTCCATCTAGCACACCATCGGTGGCGGAGCTGTCTGACCAGATCAAGCTCGCCTCAGACGGGAGCTCCGCCAGACGACTTTCCGCCGCCTTGGCTCGCCAGCCGTCGCGCCCAAACTCGCTTCAGGCCGTGAGTCTATAGCCGGCGCGGTGGCGTGGCTTCGCCATGGTAGCCTTGGGCGGGTTGTCCTCAGAGAACGCATTCGCATTGGCGAGGAGGCGAGCAGCGCCACGAGTCCTGAAAAGACCAAACAATATCAATAGACAATCAAAACTGTAAAAAATTGGCATTAACTGCGCAACTGATGTTTGCTTGTTTGTTTGTTTATTAGGGTTTACGGGCGCTGCGGTGGTCATTTTGCACCCATGAAGCTGTTCTGGTGAACCTGCGCAACTGAGCAGTGATCATGCTATAACTTATGTTTGGCGTAGTACCAGGGTTCCACCTAAAATTTCGGCGCACGTCAGGTGTAACGTCACATGCGACAAATTCAGCGCATGTCAGTTGGGCAAACTAAGGCTGATGGAATAATATAAAACGAGGGCACCAAAAATTGATCCTAAATGACCATACTTGGACATTAATGCAGACCCTCTCTGTATCACCAATTGTCAGAAAACAAGCGGTTTCAAGGAGCGTTAGAGAGTCATGAAGCCAGGATAAAACACAGTGCTATTTTCTAAAAACAGTTTTTACATGATAGAGTTAGGCAACTCTCTCCCTCTCTCTCCGTTTACCATTCGCAAGGCCAAAAAGGCCAATTGGTTTTGAAAGACATTGGATTACAAGCTGAGAATTTTTTACTTTATCATAAAATGTTAAACCTGCGTGTAGATAAAGTCTGAACGGTGGTTTGTAGGCTGATAGGTTGGAGGTTGAAGGTTAGTAGGGATGGTAAGGTCAGGATAATTTCTGCTTTTTATTTTCATTGGACTTCAGTCTTCATCAACACACGCATCAAAAATATCATCTATTTGAGCATCTTCAAGCCTTAATATACAAGTTGTACCACAAAAAATTAAAAATTGATGTCATGCCAACATATGGTCATGATTTTTACCACCAGAATTGAATTAAATGCCTATTGATGCTTTACCTAATATTTTGAAGCCTGAAATCTGATTAACCAAACATTTTTTTTCTTGTGTTGGCAGTCTAAAATTTGGCTGGCTTGAGCGCGATGCTATTGCTCTAGCAGAATCTCAAACGGATGTCTACCAAGTGCCACTCCCAAGAAAGTTTTTCAAGATTCTAAAACCACAAACTTTGTTGCTGCCTGATCGTGTGATGGTAAATCAAATGATAGCACTCCGTCTGAGGCCAGTTTTACAAACAGAAAATAGCCACCTGCCGGATTATTTTGCCTAAAGGCTAATTCACATATGGAGTGTAGGTAAATGGTGAAGCCCTCACTGCTTACATGCCTATCGCGTTTACCCTCTGTATGTTGTACCTACGTGGAATGGATATATGAGGAGAAAAATTCCAGGCAGCTATTTTTGTTGGTAAATCGGGTAAAGTAAAACTGGCCTCTGAACGAAAATTTGGACTGAGTGAGATGTCGGCTCTTTGGTGGTTTGGATAGGAGTTGATGATTTTAATTGAAAGATTAAAAGGAAAGGGCAGGGGCGCGGGAACTACTTTCCGACTGGGGGGGCACACCATAATAGAGATCAACCTAGGGTACCCCCAAATCTAGTTTTCTCACCGGTTTTAGGCCACTTATTTTTCACCCCTCTGCTTTTTCAACAAAAAAAGAAAACATTTGCAAAAAAGTGTGGTATTCCGTCTCAAAGATGTGGGGGCACCGCCCCCACGGCCCCAGAGTTGGGGGGGCAAGCTGCCCCCACTGCCCCCCCCCCCCGGCTCTCGCGCCTATGGGAAAGGGTTTCAAGACAATCGGCATGACAAACCAACACCTTACCTGCAGTTCAAGTTTGTCGATTTCTTCATCAAAATCTAGTCTTCGTCTAGTCCACAAATCAAGATAAAATTACTGGATAGGTACAACTTCTTCTTCTTCTTCTTCTGCACCTCACCTGCCACCCCCTACACTTCTACCTTATTCTGATAAATATCTTTACATAATTTTCACAAGAATGCCACTCAACGGTGACGGGGTAGATCTAAAAGAGTGCAGGGCTTAAGTTTTGAGCTACAGAGTTCTCAGTGATTTTGAGACACCCAATATGTCTTTGGCACGCCGTATTTGTCTCTCACCGCTTGCGAATTCGGCGATATGATTGGTCGAAGGCCGAGGCTATGGGTCCAAGAAAAGGCCAAGATTCCTGCCAAGATCCTTACAGATAGCCAAGACCGATGACTGACGTGACTGACGGCATGTTACTGCCCTTGGCATATTGCCAATGCACTGCTCCGTCATATCGGCAGTGATGTCAACAGTCATATCGGAAGTAATATGGTAGCTAAACGCAAAAACCATTTGGTGTATGGCTACCATACTTTTCCGATAACGAGACATTCTAGATCAATCTCTCTACTGTTGGCGACATCTGCTGAGAAATCCCAAGACCGAACGCAAGCACATAAAAGTAATGCACTCTAAGGATGCGTTCGAAATCTGGGAAGTGACGGATTTCATTCCTCAATGCCTGTCCCAGCCTAATCCCCATGCTGTTCGTTCCGCCATCTATTGCCATGTTTTGCATTCGCACTTCATGAATTGACCACCCCGCCAAGAAGGTTGGTATCAAGTTGGTATAGGTGTCGCATTGCTCTGGTCGATCAGGCTGACCGCTGAGCCAACTGTCTGGAGAGTGGAGCCGATCCAAAAAACGCAGAAATTCAAAAGACCGACTCCAAAGCAATGGCAGCATGCATATCAAAAGAGCGTCATTCTGTCATGATTGCGTCAGAAGCAAACATAATGGCAAGAGTTTCTTGCGTGTCGGTAGGCGCGTGTGGAGCCGCTGGACCGACCGGGGACGTACCCAAGGGGGGACGGACGGGGTGCGCCTCCCCCCTAGGGGTTTTCAGGGCCCATGCTGGCAGAAGGCCAACGTTGGCCAAAATCACGTCGGAGACGAACGAAATTCATGGGAATCCCCCAAAAAATCACGTCAGGACTCAGGACAATCAAGGCTCTCCGACTCGCCTGCCACCTAGGGCCCTTCAATTTACTGCGTGGGGCCTCCTGTGAATAACCGCTAGTGTCTGTGTCTGACCACTAGGACCCTGGACCCCTCTGACTCCTCGGGTAGAGGGCCCTCTGTAGGTAGGAGGCTCTCTCTACGGGATTCCTCCGCTCCCCCCCCCCCCCTCGGCCAAATTCTAGGTTATACGTGCCTGCGCTAAGCCGGGGTCGGAGAGAGGAGTTGACGACCGAATGACAAGGAGTACTCGTCCTGAAAGTAAACATTTGGAATATAAACAATCCAAAGCTGTTCAGTATTTATATCATTCGAGAGCAGTGCCTTCAATTTGGATACACTTAGCATTCATTTCCCACACCCGTGTACACTCCACGAAGGCTTCTCCGCTGCGGACTCCCGCTTCCGCCGATGCGTCAGTTCTGTTATGGTCGGTAGTGGCGATTAACACGGCGATATCCTTGGAGCGACACAGGACGACCGAAACACGATGGCGGCGACCATGGAACTGTTTATTTTTTATGTGCTTCCATATGACCGGGGGGTGAGACCAAATGAAGGGAAAGGAAAACGTGCCCCATCACAACATCCCCCCCCCTCAAGACGCATGCGTCGGTACAAGATACGCATTGCGTCTAACACATAAACAAAAATGTACACCACACACGGTGTGGACGCACGAACTCAGTCGTACGTCTGGTCCGCCCTGCGCACGGTCAGTCGGGCCGGACGGCGACGGCGGCGCGTCCCACGGCGCACTGAGCTGGGGTCGTCGGCGCTGTTCCGCAGCACCGGTGGTGCCGGCTGTCCGCCCGCCGGCGCAGCGGCGGCGGTCTCCTCCGTGCCGTCGGGTGCCGAGCTCGGAGCGAGCTGCTGCCGGCGCCCGGGTGCAGGTGTGGCGGCGCCCTCCGAGATGAGAGATCTCTGGGGTCGCAGATAGCGCTGGTTCCGCCAGTAGACTCGGCCACTGGGCAGCCGGACCAGGTAGTCGCGCCGCTGTCCGACCGCCGTGATGACGCCGACGCGGTCCCACAGCCCCGACCGCGGGTCTTGGACGAGCACACGCTGACCCATGGTGAGCGCGCTGTGCTGGCGGGCTGTCGTGTCGTACCGCTCGGCTGTTTCCTGTTGCTGCGCGGCGGCCCTGGCGTCACAGTCGTCCGCCGCCCGCTGCCAGCAGTCGGCGAAGGCCCGGTGGTGCGCCGGCACTGCCGATCTCAGCGGGTGGCCGAACAGGACCTGAGCCGGAGAGCGGCCGTCGGCGCGCGGCGTGTTGCGCAGCTCCAGCAGCCCCTGCGCGTAGGCGTCCGTGTCGAGCTCGCCGCTGCTGGTCGCCTTCTGGATGAGCCGTTTGGCGGCCTTGACCGCCGACTCGGCGTGCCCATTAGACTGAGGGTAGTGCGGTGTAGAGATCTGGTGCTCCACTCCCCAGCGGCGCAGAAACTCTCGGGTGAGCCGGGCGGTGAACTGGTGTCCACCGTCTGTCCGGAGGGTGGTGGGCACGCCGGTGGCCGCGAATATCTGGCGCAGGCTGCAGACCAGGTCTCTGGCAGTCGCCTCGCCGGCCACGTGCGACACAAACGGCCACCCGGACAGCCGGTCCGCGTATACCAGGAACGTGCGGCCGGCCCAGGCGAAGTAGTCAGCGGAGACAGCCTCAAGCACTCGTGATGGCGTCTTTTCCGGCATCAGCGGCTCCTTCTGCTGACTGGGCAGGTACTGCTGGCAGGCCGGGCACGCTCCGACATGGTTCGCAATGTCACTGTCCAGGAACGGCCAGTAGACTACCTGCCGCGCGCGGCGTTTGGTGCGCTCGACGCCCTGGTGACTGGCGTGCAGGCGCTCGAGCGTGGCGCGCCGCAGACTGGGCGGTATCACGAGCCGCTGGCCGCACACCACCAGGCCGTCGTCCACGGCCAGCCGGTCCCGAACTCCCCAGTACGGTCGGAGGCGCGGGTCCAGCTGTGACCGGTGCTCTGGAAACCCGTTCAGGATCAGGTCAGTGACTGCGATGAGCTCCGGATCGGCGGCGGCGGCGGCGCGCACCTCTGTCAGCGCCGCGTCTTTGAACGGGCTGGGACCGTCGTCCGCCCCGTCGGTGGCCAGCCGTGAGAGCACGCTGGCGAGCTGATGGCTGGCGTCCCTCTCGGCTTCCTCGTCCTCAGGCGCCGGGTCATCCACCGGCGCGCGCGACAGCGCGTCCGGGATGGCGTGCAGCTTGCCTTGCCGCCAGATGGCGAGCAGGTTGAACGGCGCCAGCCGTTCTCGTAGCCGCTGGAGCCGCGGATTTTCGATCTCCGCAAGGCTCTTACTGTTGAGGATCGGGATGAGCGGCCGGTGATCGGTCAGGACTTCAAACCGCTGCATCCCGCCGAGATAGATGCTGCATTTCTTGCAGGCCCAGGCCAGGGCCAGCAGCTCCAACTCGATCACGGCGTACCGCGACTCGGCGTCCGATAGGAAGCGTGAGCCGCACTGGATCAGTCGCCACCGGCCTGCGGCGTCTTGCTGCAGCAGGCAGTAGCCCAGGCCGCCGGAGCGAGCGGCGTCAGTCTCAAGGACTGTGCGGCGGCGAGGGTCGAAGAAGTCGAGCACGGGAGGCGACGTGAGTGCCATCTTCACCGCGCTGAACGCCTGCTCGTGCGCTGGCGTCCACAGCCACGCGTTCCGCGGCCGCAGCAGCTGTCTCAGCGGCTAGGCGGCGGCGGCGACCTCTGGGGAGAAGGCGCCGAGCTGGGTCACCAGGCCGAGGAACGACCGTAGGTCGGTGATGTTGCCCGGCCTGGGGAAGGCCTGGATGGCACGGACTTTCTTGCCGTCGGCGGTATAGCCAGCCGAATTGATGCGAAAGCCGCAGAATTCGACCTCGTCTTCCGCGAACTGACATTTGTCCGGGTTGACTGTTGAGTGTGATACCGTGCTGGTCACACCTTAGCAGAATCTGCCGCACGTGCTGCAGGTGGGCGGCGTAGTCAGCGTCATAGGCCAGGACGTCGTCCACGACCTTACACGTGCGCGGGATGTCGCCGAGCGCGGCGTCACCGCGCTGGTTGTACACGTCGCCAGAGCTGACGATTCCCATTGGAGCCCTCAGGTACCGGTAGCGGCCCCACGGCGTGATAAAACACGTCAGGTCTCGTCTCTGTCTTCTGGCCGGATGGGGACCTGGTGGTACCCCGCCTTGCTGTCCAGCTTGGTGAAGTACGCAGCGCCGGGTGAGACGAAGGCGAGTGCGTCTTGAGGCGAGCGGACCGGGTACGTCGGTCGCTTCACGAACCGGTTCAGTTTCGTGAAGTCCACGGTCAGCCGACAGCCGGACACTGTGCCGTCTGACGACCCCTTGGCCACAGGAACGATCGGATGACACCAGTCTGTGGGGTGCTCCACCGGCTCGATGATGTCCTTTTCCATCAGCTCGTCGAGTTGCAGTCGCACGTCCTCTCGCCAACAGAACGGGATATTCCGGGCGGTGGTCACAGCGTGAGGGACGGCGTCGTCCGTCAGCTCGATCTTCATCGGCTCCCCCGTCATCTTCCGCAGGGTCGACTCCGTATCGAAGACCCTCGGGAACTCGGCTTTCAATTTGTCGAAATCTGCCCGCCGCTGCCGTGCGGAGGGGGTGCCACCGGCGGCCGGGCGGCGGCGCCCGCCCGGTCGGGTCGGCGCCGGCCGAGCTGGCGGCCGGCCGGTCGGCGGCAGAGACGCGGCTTATGTCCCGGGTCTCCTCAGGTGCCGCCGTCGTGCCGCTGCAGCGCGGTAGTGCGGGCTGTCTGCCGGCGGCGGGGGCCTCAGGCGGCTCGCCGGGCGGCGGCGGCTCCGGTGCCCCACCGTCCGTCCTAGTCTCGGCTGCCGAGCCGCGCTGGCAAATCTGCCGGGGAAAGCTCGCCGGTAGAATTCCCAGGCCGATACAATCGTGCCACGACAGCAGTGGTGAGTGCAGTGCTCGCAGAACGGACACCTGCACGGTCTGTATGACGTCACCGAGCTGCAGGGTGAGGGCGCACGTGCCCACACAGTCCAGCCGGCGGCTGTCGGCGGCCCACAGCACAGCCGTGGAGGGCGTGAGGTCCGCTCTGCTCACTCCCATGGACTCGGCTTGTTGCAGTGAGAGGGCTGATATCTCGGCGCCTGTGTCGGGCGTCCATACGGTCGTCCGCCTGACTCCGTTTGGCAGGTGCAGCTGTAGCCGGACCTGCGGCGACCGGTGGGCCGTCACACTGTTGAGGCGCGCGCCCGGCGTCCGGGCTGCCGGCGGCGCTGACTGCTGCCGGTTCCCCGTGTCTCTCGTGGTTGCATTCGCTGCCAGCACCGAAACCTGCCGGTGCGACGCGTCGGCAGCCGTGCTGACACGGCGGCGGCTGATTGCGCTACGGTGGCGCCGGCCCCTCCCCTGGCGGCTGCTGCTCGCGCTACGGAAGCGCCAGTCCTGTCCCTGGTGGCTGCGCTCGGAACTAGGCGTCTGCCGGCGCCGCTCTTCAGTGCCCGCGGCATGCCGACAGACCGAGGAAAAGTGGTCCCGTTCGTGGCCATCGGTGGCAGGTGCGACCCAGGGCGGGGCAGGCACGACCGTCCGTGTGCTGCGCGGCACCGCAGCGGTCACACCGCCGGGTCTGGTCGGCCGAGCGCGAGTCCGCGCCGCTCGGCCGACCGCGCTGTCGCCGGTACTCGGAGAGCCGGCGCAGAGACGGCTCGCCCGGGCCACGGATCGCCGAGCTGTTGAGACGGGCGCTCTCGGACGCCCGGCACAGGTCGGCGGCCATCTGGAAGGTCAGATCGGGCAGTTCCAGCATGCGGCGTCTGGCCTCGTCATCACTGGTGCCCACCACCAGATGGTCTCGGAACCTATCATCGGTGCAGTTCGGGCAAAAATCACAGCAGGACGCTATCTCCTTCAGAGCGCAGATAAAATCGTCCACTGACTCGCCTGGCTCCAGCATCCGCATGTTAAACTCGCAGCGGTCGATCACCACGTTCCGCTGCCGCCGAAGGTGGGTGTGCATGGCGGTGATTACATCGGCCATGGACGCCTCGGCCGGGATGGGCAGGCCAAACCGGACCACGCGGGCCCAGTCGTCGTCGAGAACAGCGAGCAGGGCGGCCCGCTGCTCAGCCTCGGTGAGATCGTGGACGCCGGTGAGGAGGCAGTAGCCGGAGAACTTCTCTTTCCAGGCCTCAAACTCCTTGAGGGTAGCGGTAGCCGCCAGCCGGGGCGTGGGCGTGCCGGCGGCGGGCATGCGTGCACGCGGCCGGGCGCCGGAATCGGGCCCCGCGGCTGCCTGGGCGGGTGCCGTGGCGTCCTGCACGGCCGTCGGGCCGGGAAGCACCCGCTCCAACAGCGCCGCCATCCGCTCCTCACGTCGCGCTGCCGCTGCAGCCAGCTCCAATTGCTGCTGCAGCATGCCCCGAAGTAGCTCCATCTCAGACGGCTTCTCGGCGGCGGCGGCCGACTGCGCCTCATCGCCGCCCGCCATCTTGGACGCGCGCGCCGCACACAGATGTCACTCGCGACTGGCGACACGAGCATGAATCAGAGATTATCCCAGCCGCTCGCCAGGTTTCGTGCCCCACCCCACGCCAGCCCGTCACCGACTTCAGTCGGCTGGGCGGCCCATCTTCCGCGATAGTCCTGAGGGCTTGCCCTCGGGGAGCGCGTGCGCCTTGGCGAAGAGCTTCGCTACCAGCACGTCTCGCCGGGCGGCCAGCGGGCACCGGCATCAGTCCGGACTTCACCATCACTGCGTGGGCTGGGATAAACAAGGGGCAGCCGGTGATATACGGGTCACCGCCTGCATCTCCCTTTGGAGGAGTTCCACGTGGGATTGTGGCGTCACCGGGAGCCAGGTGGCGGCCGCGTGCACCAGCACTCCACGGACGTATCCAGACGCTACAGCGCAGAGCTGTCGTTCCTCTAGTCCCCAGCGCCGCGCTGTCAGCTTGCGAAGCTGCTGGATCCGGGGCGCACTCGGGAGCGGAGACTGCGGCAATGGGCCCCGAAGTGAAGGAGCAGGTTGAGGGGGTGGCTCCGAGTAGTTTGAGACGGTCGGCTGCTGGAACCGGCTTTCCGTCGACTTTGATGGCACAGTCCACGGCGTCCGCGGCGCTCTAGGAGACGACGAGCAGCTGCGTATTTCACCCGCTACCAGCATCTTGGACTGTTTTGCCCAGCGCAACACAGCGTACGTCGCCTGCCGCGTCCGGCCCCAGTTCAGTATCGTCTGTTTCCATTAACACTCTGAAATGACAAAATAATTAGCCATTAAAATCAAAGTTCAGCACTGACGAAGTTTAACCAAACTTGCCATTTCAACATAACACAGTGAGCTGTCAGAATGCTGTTCTTTTGTGCTTTGACACAGTTGCAAAATAGGTACCTTCATACGTATATCATAGAAGTAATTACTGGTTATTATTATTGGAGGATTTTTTTGCAGCATTCTCGTCAAGTAAAATACATTATCTTCTTTAACCCGCGCGGGGCTGGGGTCTCCAGCCGAACGCGCGGGGCTGGGGGGGGGGGGGTAAATTTTACCCCCCCTGTTATCTCCCAAACTAATGGTCCGATTTGGAAAATTCAAACGCCAATCGAAAGCTCTCATCACGAACTACTAAAAACATGTACTTAATTTAAAGTTTGAGGTCAAGGTCAAGGTCAGGTCAAGGGTACAAATTGCAAGTTTCTACAGTATCGGCCTTGCACCGTAGTTGCCGAAGAATGGAGTCATGGACTGAGACTGATCGCTCAAAACGTGTTCTTAGGCTACCAAGACAATATTCGTTGCATACAATATCATTCAGAGGTCAAGGTCAAGGTCAGGTCAGGTCAGGTCAGGTCACCAAAAAACAAAATATAGAAAAGGGCATGTGCGACACATGTTTTATGGGTCATTTTACTCATAGAATTCAATAGGCACACTCAATAAGTGATATGGACCACCTCTGGATGAATTTCAGGTCGAGGTCAGGTCAAGGTCAGGTCAAGTGAGGTCAAATTTTGAAGTTGGTTGTTAAGGCCTAAAAAGGTGTCTATCTGATGCAGTTTTTCACGGCGAATCGAATGGTGCTATTTTTGTTTCCGTACGAGGTCTAGAACGTCCAAAAAAGTCATTTTTCAAAAAATTTGTGTGTCGTGACGTCATAAAATTTTGAATAACTCCCACATTTTTGAACCGATTCTTCTAAAATTTGGTATGTAGGTGCACATAGACCACTTCTCTGACATTTATTCCGGTTTTTTCGATAGACTCAAAATTTTGGATTTTATAATGATTTTCCCAAAAAAGTCAGTTTTTTGAAAAAATTTAGGCCAAAATCCAAAATTTTCAAAAAACCGAGATAGCCATTTGATAGACAAAGTAAAATTACGTATAACCTTTTTTGTTACGTCTTGATTCCTTTAAAAATGAAGATGTTAGCGGCGTTTGAACTTTTGCCGTTTTTGAGGCGAAAATGGCGAACATGACGTCACTAAAACGTCAATTTCTCAAAAATTTTCCGACGGATTTCGCTCAAATTTTCAGGGAACGTGTCAAATTGATGTAAAAAAAGGTACTGAAAGTTTGGCGGCGCTGCGCGCCGCCGTTTCTGAGATATCGCAAAAATTCGCGAGGGGGGGGGGGTAAAATTTACCCCCCCCCCCAGCCCCGCGCGGGTTGAAAGGACCATAGTGTGAGGTGTAAATACAGTCTGTAAGGTTGTCCAGACTAATTGTGCCCCTATTTGTACGGTCTGGGCTGGAGCATGTACTGTTGGCATGTTTGCACGTCCACTTTGGATTAATCTGGCATGCTAAGCGAATGCGATGGCAGCGCCTTGCATTGCTTGCATGCGGTGGTTGGCATTGTTGGGAGGTGTTCTATCTGTTTGTCCCGCTTTGCCCACAGCGTCGACTGGGTTGAATATACTTGTATTTCTGAGTGAACAGTTTCTCACATTTGGAGGCAGCCATTCAACCCAGTCTGGAACCCACTCTTGCTTCCGAAGACGCTTGAGGTGGCAGAATTCCAGCAAGTCAATGAGTTTTTGTGATAGCGTGGATGAAAAAGTTCAAGCACTCTCTTTAAAGTAGCGGCCAAGGAGCCACGGACACAGGACATGGCGTGTGCCCCTGTTAAGCCAGACAGATTTAATGGTTCTGGTGATGTGGAAAGATTCTTGGCCCATTTTGAAGTGGTGTCAAAAGCCAATGAGTGGTCAGAACAAAAGCAGTTCCTGCAGCTCCCTGCCTGCCTGACTGGACCAGCTTTTGATTTTTATCGCCAGTTGCCTGCCATGGAGTGTACTGACATTCACACACTGAAAAAGGCGCTCAAAGCTGAGTATCATACACCAGCTCTCCCTACAGATTATGCCATCATGCTGTCCAAGCGTTCACGCATGCCTGGAGAAACTGTCATGCAGTATGGCGAGGCTTTGAAGAGCCTTGGCAGGAAAGCATATGCTCCCTTCAGTGAAGAACAGTTGGGAACTGTTTGTCGCTCCACATTTCTGAACAATGTTGATGAAGCTATGAGAGTGCAGTTACTACTGACCCTGAAGGAAACAGAAAGTTACAGGGACCTACTGCAAAGAGCTCGACAGCTGGAGCAGGTAATGGGACCTCGTGTACGTCATATTGAGGAACAGTCTCAAGAGCACCGCCTGGAGGATGAGGTATCCAAGCTGTCCCTGGTTGTGGCGAATCTGGAGAAGAAGGTGGATGCACTCCAGGCAGGACGACAGGAAAGGACTCACAGACGTTCACCGCCGGGGCCGTGTCCGAACTGTGGCCTGGAGGGACACTGGCGTAGGGAATGTACCAAGCCCAGTAAGGATCGACAGCAGACAAGTGCTGCAGAGGTTATTTGCTTCAAATGCAATACGCCTGGACATTTTGCTAAGGGTTGCGCGGCCCATTTTCAGTAGGCGCGGCTGGCGGGGGTGGGCGGAGAGTGATTCGTACCTCTGTACGTCCACTTTACCCCGAGTCGGCCGCGCCTTGCAGCTGGAGCGCGGATTACCTGAACGGTGATGTTGTGTCGTCCTCCGTATGGAGGCCGGCCGCGGCGGCCCGCGGCTCGTCGGTGCGTGGATCTTAGAGCCGGCCCGCTCCGGCCGGCGGCTCGTCGGCGCTGGAGTCCAGTAGCGCGCCTGCTGCGGCCGGCGGCTCGTCGGTGCGTGAATCCTGGAGCGCGCTCGCTACGGCCGTCAGCTCGTCGGCGCTGGAACCCTGGAGTCCGCCCGCTGCGGCCGGCGGCTCGTCGGCGTTGGAGTCCAGTGGCGCACCCGCTACGCTCGACTACTCGTCGGCACCGGACCCCCGTGGCGCGCCCGCTGCGGCCGGCGGCTCGTCCGCGCTGGAGTCCAGAAGCGCGCCTGCTGCGCTCGGCTGCTCGTCGGCGCCGGACCCCGGTGGCGCGCCTGCTGCGGCTGGCGGCTCATCGATGCTGGAACCCTGGAGCCCGCCCGCTGCGGCTGGCGGCTCATCGATGCTGGAACCCTGGAGTCCGCCTGCTGCGGCCGGCGGCTCGTCGGCGCTTGAGTCCAGTGGCGCGCCTGCTACGCTCGACTGCTCGTCGGCGCCGGACCCCCGTAGCGCGCCTGCTGCGGCCGGCGGCTCAACGGCGCTGGAGCCTCGGGGCGCGCCTGCCGCGGCCGGCGGCTCGGCGCTGGAACCTCGGGGCCCGCCTGCTGCGCTCGGCTGCTCGTCGGCACCGGACCCCCGTGGCGCGCCTGCTGCGGCCGGCGGCTCATCGGCGCTGGAGTCCAGTAGCGCGCCTGCTGCGCTCGGCCGCTCGTCGGCACCGGACCCCCGTGGCGCGCCTGCTGCGGCCGGCGGCTCATCGGCGCTGGAGTCCAGTAGCGCGCCTGCTGCGCTCGGCCGCTCGTCGGCGCCGGACCCCGGTGGCGCGCCTGCTGCGGCTGGCGGCTCATCGATGCTGGAACCCTGGAGTCCGCCCGCTGCGGCCGGTGGCTCATCGGCGCTGGAGTCCTGCTGCGCTCGGCCGCTCGTCGGCGCCGGACCCCGGTGGCGCGCCTGCTGCGGCTGGCGGCTCATCGATGCTGGAACCCTGGAGTCCGCCCGCTGCGGCCGGCGGCTCGTCGGCGCTGGAGTCCAAAAGCGCGCCTGCTGCGCTCGGCTGCTCGTCGGCGCCGTACCCCCGTGGCGCGCCTGCTGCGGCCGGCGGCTCATCGATGCTGGAACCCTGGAGTCCGCCCGCTGCGGCCGGCGGCTCGTCGGCGTTGGGGTCCAGTGGCGCACCTGCTACGCTCGACTACTCGTCGGCACCGGATCCCCGTGGCGCGCCCGCTGCGGCCGGCGGCTCGTCGGCGCTTGAGTCCAGTGGCGCGCCTGCTACGCTCGACTGCTCGTCGGCGCCGGACCCCCGTAGCGCGCCTGCTGCGGCCGGCGGCTCATCGGCGCTGGAGCCTCGGGGCGCGCCTGCCGCGGCCGGCGGCTCGGCGCTGGAACCTCGGGGCCCGCCTGCTGCGCTCGGCCGCTCGTCGGCACCGGACCCCCGTGGCGCGCCCGCTGCGGCCGGCGGCTCGTCGGCGCTGGAGTCCGGTGGCGCACCTGCTACGCTCGACTACTCGTCGGCGCCGGACCCCGGTGGCGCGCCTGCTGCGGCTGGCGGCTCATCGATGCTGGAACCCTGGAGCCCGCCTGCTGCGGCTGGCGGCTCATCGATGCTGGAACCCTGGAGCCCGCCCGCTGCGGCCGGCGGCTCGTCGGCGCTGGAGTCCGGTGGCGGGCCTGCTGCGGCTCCAGCCGAGGCTGTACAAATAGGGGCACAATTAGTCTGGACAACCTTACAGACTGTATTTACACCTCACACTATGGTCCTTTTAAAGAAGATA
The DNA here is from genome assembly GCF_019059575.1 of Amphibalanus amphitrite. Taxonomy (NCBI): domain Eukaryota; kingdom Metazoa; phylum Arthropoda; class Thecostraca; order Balanomorpha; family Balanidae; genus Amphibalanus; species Amphibalanus amphitrite. Next base: position 2,809 of record NW_024883459.1, on the reverse strand, counting down.
ATGTATTTTACTTGACGAGAATGCTGTAAAAAAAAACCTCCAATAATAATAACCAGTAATTACTTCTATGATATACGTATGAAGGTACCTATTTTGCAACTGTGTCAAAGCACATGTAAAACAACCATTCCCGCAATTGCTCCTTCTCAGTGGAATTGGGAGTGGAAAATTGGGCTTGAAAACTGGAGGTGAGAGTGGAAAATGATTTGCATTTGGATGTCGTTTCCCACCCACATCTACAAATTTTGGGACACTGCGCAGCAGTCAATGCACATTATGGTTCAGTCGCAAGCCTTGCTTTAATCAACAAAAGAAAATTATTTGTTCTATCATGCATCATGAATTAACGAAATTTTTGTTCATATTTTTTTTTACCTTTTCTCATAATTTCATGCACACCTTAAAATCATGAAACTGTAGCAAGCAACTGATTTGAAGATAGAAAAGTCCTTGCTACATTTCTCGACATTATCAAAACATCTTTTTCCAAACATACCTATCAACATCCTGGAAAATATGAGACTTAGCAATATATTGAGGTTCCATACCCTTGACAAGGCAAATGCACCAGCTTTTAAACCAAAACAACTTTACCAACTTTTAAATAAATTTGTGACTTCCATTGATACTCCCTTACAAAAAATCATTGTTGTTGCCTGCTGGATCGAACAGCGAAAGAGCGCCCTCGCCCCTTCCGTGAGACCTGCACAAACTTACCAGGAGTCTGCAGTCAGAACACGACACCGTGACCGTAATCATATTGAAAAAGGGCATAGCGTATAGAAGAGTAGCAACTAGCGTCTCACTGACCTTAGGCCAAAATATTTCTCTTCATGACATCCACACAAGGCCAATGCAATGTATGTAGATAGGCATATCAATACAGAAATGATATATCCAAATATGTCTTTGCCGCGTCATAGTTGTAACGCACTACGGGGATCTCCAGAGATCTGATTGGCTAATATTAGCCAATCAGTAGCATATGTTACTGGAAACTGTCATAGTGGAAGTAAATTGGTAGCTGTTTCAGCTACCAAATTGATGAAGGAAATAGGGAAAATTGCTTATTTTACACGAACACCAGTCATACGCTAATCAAAGTAGTGCTAATGAGAATGGCATTATCCCACGAAGGAAAGCCAATTTGCCACGTAAGCCACCATGAATAGATTTGCTGAGCTTGTAATCACGTGTTTTTAACAAAAAAAGTCAATGAAATCATGTAATTTACGAATTTCTAGCACTCACATGCATATTTTCGTCTGCACACCGAATTGCGTCCAGGATATTAGCCATGGCGTATTTCTCGTGAACCCTCTGTTAGTGGAAATTCCACTATCTGGCAACTAGCCCTATGTAAACGCGGCTAATGAAACACATGTGTCAAGGTCGGATGTATCGGTCAACGGATTGTTAAATTTATTCGCGAAAATGACATTTTACAGGTGAATAAATGTATAATTCTGTTCTATGTGTGTACGTACGCTGCACTATTATCATACCTTAAATCACTCTCAGTTCAATCTATTGCCACCGTTCCTGTCAGTCACTCCTAGCAATCCCGCCATAGGTGAGCGTCCGGCGCGGCGCCCTGACCGCGGCCGCAGTATGGTGACGGCCTTTTGTGACAGCAGAGGTCGCGGGGCGTGTTCACCGTTCGAGCCGGTCGCATCATTAGCGCGCCATTGACCAATCGTGACCCAGTGTCGCCGACTAACGCGTGCGACTGTCGCAGCCACCCACGGCACCATGCGACGGCTTCCGTGAGCACCGCCAGCACGAACAGTGGAGGATTTCCCCAAATATTCGACCCGTGTTACGTAACTGAAGAATGTGACGTATTGTATTAGGGAACGGGAAATTTCAGTTCGTTCTTGCATTGCTGATGTTATGTTGTGTCATGAAACGCATTTTGTAATGCATGCAGCGTTATCAATACAATCATTATTATTCGTGTCATGTATTACGATGATAAATTTATGGTTGATCCTTATGTATCTTTCGTTTAGTTGGCACAAATGGTTAATTGCAACGTAATTAAATAGGCCGGTGTTCGTCAAAGCGAGCAGTAGCTTTAACTTGATGAAATGTAACCGAATAATATAACACATTATTTTGTGTCTTTTTCTATTTAAGTTAATCACACAAATTCTTTGAAAGGTAAATTATAATCAAGCTGTCATGAGGGTAAAGATGGCATTCAGCAATCCACCCTTTGCCCTCCTGTTATATGTTGTAGCTCCATGAAATTCAAGTAATTACCCCTAATCATGTTTCGCTTCATCAAACTTTCTCTATGAGCCGTAACGCAAGCCATTCATTTCAGGCGACCGCTCGTATTCGCACATCGATTCTGCGTAAAAGTTGCTAAATAACAGAAACTCACAAAGGGTGTCTATCTATAACCTATGACTGTCAGACAGTGTGCGGCCAAACTATCAGCCCATTTGTCCTATCCGGTAGAAAATAGCGAAAGGCGTAAAATCAATAGCGCGCACATTGGACTAACGCATAGACACCAAACCCCCGGTGGAGTCCACGCGGTCCCACCAATCACGACCGAGACTGTCACCGCGGTGCTCGTTAGAAGTCGTTACTTACCCCGGTGGCCTGTCATGCTCGCGGTCATTAGCGCCGGACGGGCCGGCGGTCGCTGTTTGTCGCTCTGTTTGTGCGCCATGTTTGCATTCAGTGCGGCACATGCGCCGCCGTCTCGGGCCACCGCCGATGACGGATGACGCCCCCCCCCCGATCGACGGGGGGGCGGAGGAGCACCAGCACACATCCAGTATTGATTGGAGCCTGT